>NW_022631025.1:9366832-9531361 GCF_010015895.1 Lontra canadensis | reverse complement strand
ATATATATATATATATATTCCCAAAGCAGCCACCAAAGGCATAAATTTGGCACTTAGGGGGAAAAAAAGCAGCTTCTACTCTCCGATCCTATCCAGTGTGGTTCTAACTCCAACTTGATGACCCATTGTGAATATGCTTTTTAGGCTTGTCTGAAGAACGGCACTCATTATGATTTAAAAAAAAATAATTATCGTGAAAGATTGCAGACATGCATGCAAGTACTAACAATAATATAATAAACAATTACAACAGAGGGGTCAAACTTAAGATTTTTACATGCCTCACTTGCTTTAGAGTCTCTTGCCTTAAAAAAAAACCAAAAACACATGGGGTGCCTGGGTGGCTCAGTGGGTTAAAGCCTCTGCCTTCAGCTCTGGTCATGATCCCAGGATCCTAGGTTTAAGCCCTGCATCGGGCTCTCTGCTCAGCAGGGAGCCTGCTTCCCCCTCTCTGTCTCTGCCTGCCTCTCTGCCTACTTGTGATCTCTGTCAAATAAATAAAAATTTTTAAAAAATCTATAAAAAATAAAAATAAAAATAAATCACAGATGCAATATACCCACCCCCAATTCCATTTCTTTCCTTCCCTGCAGTGGCAGTCAGGATCAAAAGTGGCTGTTTATCCTCCCTCCACACTGCTTCATACATCCGTGTATCCATCAGCTCTTCATTCACTTGTTTGCTTGTTTTAAGCTTTTATGTAAAGACTCCCTATACCTCACACACCATGTTGCAACTTTTGGTTGTCCCTGTTCAGCATTATACTCACAAGATCCGTCTTTGTAGATCCGTGTGATGGTCTGGTTCATGTGTCACCTTTGTTAGGCTACAATTCCGTTAGTCAATGAAACACCAGCCTACGCGTTGCTCCACGGGTCTTTTATAGATGTGATTAAAGTCCATAATCAGTTGTCTTTAAGTAAGGG
The DNA here is from genome assembly GCF_010015895.1 of Lontra canadensis. Taxonomy (NCBI): domain Eukaryota; kingdom Metazoa; phylum Chordata; class Mammalia; order Carnivora; family Mustelidae; genus Lontra; species Lontra canadensis. Next base: position 9,530,435 of record NW_022631025.1, on the reverse strand, counting down.
AAATTACCCTAGATAATTTGTATGGACTGATCCGATCAATTGAAAGATATTAAGAGCAGAGCTGAGGCTTCTCTTCCCCCAACACCCCTGCTCCGCCCGAGCCCCAGTGTGGAGCTTAAACTCACTCCAAGATCACAACCCTAGCTGGGATCAAGAATGGGATACTTAACCGACTGAGCCACCCAGGCACCCCTGAGGCTTCTCTGAAGAGAAAGAAATCCTGTCTGTGGACAGCAGCTTGAGTTTGTGCATGGCAGTTTCGGTCTGCCCTTGCTGCTGACCTGCCCGGTGGATTTCAGAGCTGCCTAACCAGGTCCGCAGTCCTGCGAGCCAACTTCTTGCAATAAACCTCTTACCTGACGTCTCCCACTGGCTCCCACGGGCTCGCACTAGTTCTGTTTTCTGGGTGAGCGTTGGCTGATACCATGTATGTAGCTCTGACTCATCTCTGTGTTGCTGTAGGGCAAGCATCAGAAAACTTTTCGTATAAAAGCCAGACAGTCAATAATTTCAGCTTTGTGGGCCATATAGTCTTAGTTGCAATCACCTGACAATGCCACCGTAGTATGAAAGCTGCCATTGACAATACATTAAGGAATGGGGGTGGCTGGGTTCCTTCCAATAAAGGTCTGTTTACACATACAGCATTGGGCTGGATTTGACCCAAGGCTGTAGTTTGCTAACTCCTGCAATATGATATGCCTTTGTACAAGCAAACCACAATTTATATATTCTCCGGTTGGACATTTTTCTACATTTTCCCCCATGACTACGCAATGCTATACCTAACATTCTTGAGCACAAGTTCAAGTGTTTTTTTCAGTCTGTCTAGGAGCAGAGTTGATGGGTCCTGGGGTGTATGAATCTTCAACCTAATTATGCCAAATTGCAAGCTAAAGAAATCATTCTAATTCACACTCCTATTAATAGTCTCCCCATCTTCCATACCATTTGGAGTTTTCAAACTTATACTTACAACCTGATGAATATAAAATTGTCTTTTATTGTAGTTTTAATTTATATTTCCATAACAAATAATGGTGAGAAGCATCTTTTCATGTGACTATTTTCTATCCATATATCCTCTTTTTTTAAATAGCAATTATTTTTTTTCCAAATTAAAAAATATTACTTGAAATATAGGTGACATACAATGTTATATTAGTTTCAGGTATATCATACGTATATCACAGCGATGTGACCATTATATCCCAAATGCTCACCATGCAAAGTGTGGTTACTGTCTGTTACCATACGTGTATCCTCTTTGATAAAGTATCTGTTAGAATCTTTTGGCTATTTTAAAAATTGGTTGTTATTTTCTTATTATTGGGTTTTGCGAGCTCTTTATGTATCATGGATGTGAGTCCTGTGTTGGATATATGATTTGCAAATGTTCTCTCCCAGACTGTAGTTTGTCTTTTCATTCTCTGGAGTGTCTTTTGCAGTGCAGAAGTTTTTAATTTTGATGATGTTCAAACTCATCAGTTTGTTTTTTCGAGGGTCATGCTTCTGGTGAAATAGTTAAGAAATCTTTGCAGAACCCAAAGTCACAAGGATTTTTTTTTCATACATTATCTTCCATAAGTTTTATGTTTTTAGGTTTATAGTTACATCTATAATCTATTTTTTGAATTATTTTTATTAACGTATAATGTATTATTTGCCCCAGGGGTACAGGTCTGTGAATCTTCAGGCTTACACATTTCCCAGCACTCACCATAGTATAATGTATTTTAATTAATTTTTGTATGTAATGTAGGATATGGGTCAAAGTTCACTTGTTTGCATATACCCAGTTCAAGTACTCTTTATTAAAAAGCTAACTTCTCTGTTACCTTTGCATCTTTGTAAAAAATCAGTTGATCAGGGGTGCCTGGGTGGCTCAGTTGGTTACGCATCTGCCTTGGGCTCAGGTCATGATCCCAGGGTCCTGCTCAGCAGGGAGTCTGCTTCTCTCTCTCTCAGATAAATAAATAAAATTTTTTAAAAAATCAATTGATCAATAATATACAGGTCAGTTTCTAGGCTCTGTGTTCTATTTCACTCATCTGTATTGTCTATCCTACTGCCAATAGCACACTGCCTTGATTGCTGGCACTTTTCCTTGAATCTAGTGACATAACTCCTCCAATTTGTTCCTTTATTTCTGAATCAGATTGACTATTCTAATTCCTTAGAATTAGCCTGTAGAGATTTTGATAAGAATGGTGTTGAATGTGTAGATCAACTTAGGGAGAACTGATATTTTAACAATGAACATGGTATGTAGCTTTCGATCTATTTAGCTCTATGTTTCCTTTGTCAGTGTTTCCCAGTCTGCATTATACAGATCCTGCCCATATAGTCTTAGATTTATACCTAAATACTTTTTTTCAGGAACTGTAATTTGTAAGTGGTACTTTTTTTTTAAGATTTTATTTATTTATTTATTTGACAGAGAGAGAGAGATCACAAGTAGGCAGAGAGGCAGGCAGAGAGAGGAGGAAGCAGGCTCCCCACTGAGCAGAGAGCCCGATGCGGGGCTTGATTTCAGGACCCTGGGATCATGACCTGAGCCAAAGGCAGAGGCTTAACCCACTGAGCCACCCAGCCGCCCCTGTAAGTGGTACTTTTTGAAAAAGTTGCTTTCCAATTGTTAGTGTATAGAAATACAGTCGATTTTGGGGGTGCCTGGGTGGCTCAGTGGGTTAAAGCCTCTGCCTTCAGCTCAGGTCATGATCTCAGGGTCCTGGGATTGAGTCCGGCATTGGGCTCTCTGCTCAGCAGGGGGCCTGCTTCTCCCTCCCTCTCTCTCTCTCTCTCTCTCTGCCTGCCTCTCTGCCTACTTGTGATCTCTGTCAACTACAAAATAAATAAAATCTTAAAAAAAAAAGAAATACAGTCGATTTTTGTATATTGACCTTGAATCCTGCAACCTCGCTAAACCCATTGGTTCTAAAAATTCTTCCTTTGCCAATTTATATATTGGTTCTGGGTTTTTCAAATTGACTTACAGGAGCTATTTATATATTCTGTATGTTCACTACTGGACAAATATTTATTGAGTGTATGCCATGTGTCAGGTACCACATTAGCATATTAATCTTGAGTCGATTTTGTTCATGGCAAAATTCTTCAGGAAGCAGTTATCCATCTCACTTACAGTAATACTTCTAGAACACCTGTCCGGTAATTTACTTGTTCAAAAAATTTATCGAGTGTCTACTCTATGCTAGACAATAACGTAGCGAGGGGAGCTACAGCAGAAATGCCAATGACAAGAACTAGAGATCCCTCCACAAATAAAGGAGAGAGATAGCTAATAAAAAGTAAATATATAATACGATTACAGGTCGTGAAAATGCTTTGCAGAAGGGAAATCAAGACAATAGGGCAGGGGGGCTGGTGGGAAGACAAAGAAAAGGCAATCTTAGTTACGGTGGTGGTGGCAGACCTCTGACAGGTGACTGCATGTAAGCTGAGTGACAAGAATGGACCGAGGCAAGAGCACTCCAGGAGGAGTCAACAGCAAGTGCAAAGGCCCTGAGCAAAAATGAGCTCAGCATGACTGAATAACCAGAGAGGGGCCAAGGTGTCCGGAGTGTACTGAGCAAGCGACGGCAGGATGTCAAGAGACTGAAGAGGCGGGGGGGCCGCAGGTAGGGAGTGGCCATTGCAAAGGGGCGACACCTGATTCTCAGTCCTTGAGAAACAGCAGTGCATGTGCAAAACCCCTCTGATACAAAGACGGGTAAGACAGAGCCCTGCCCTCGGGAGGCCGTGATCTAGTGGGATACACAAACACATGAATAAATGCACAACAACGTGAGAAGTACCATAGGTGGGAGGTGTGGAGGTAGGAAGCAAGAGTGATTCTTTATATTTTGCAAGACAGAATTTCTAAGGCCTCCTTTTTAAACCCTAAAGTATAAAACTTTGCTTAAAACGCTTATAACTGTTTACTTAATATACAGCACCATTTTATTTTCAAATTGTAGAGATCCCGTCTCTGCGCTCCCAGGGCACCTGCTGCTTGTCCTCATTCTAGCACCTGTAGTGCCCCCATGTACTTGCCTCTCTGTCCCACCAGTCACTAAGCTGCCTGAAAGCAGTAGCTGAGCCTTCTTCCCCGCTCTCAGTATCGCATTCTACAGATGAGCAAAGTGATGATCAGAGAAGGTAAGAGACCAGTCTTCTAGGCACAGCTATGGTAGTAGATAGGGCAGATTGTCAGGATCCCAGGGGCTCTGCCTTCTCTGAGGTTAGGGTTTTCTCCGTTTACTACCCCATATCCCATGGTGACTTTTGGGAACATGTCACAGAACATACATGTCAAAATGACGGGCTTGCTTCCATACTAATTAATTCACTGATATGTTTTCTAACTACTGAAATATCACCAGACTATTATAATTTATTCAGTTATTTCTTATTGTAAAATGTATCATGCATCGAGAAGAGTACAGTTTGAAGGGGCACCTGGGTGGCTCAGTAGGTTAAGCCTCTGCTTTTGGCTCAGGTTTTGATCTCAGGGTCCTGGGATTGAGTCCCACATTGGGCTCCATGCTCAGCAGGGAGCCTGCCTCTCCCTCTGCCCCTCCCCCGCAACTTAGGCTCTGCCTCTCAATACATAAATAAAATCTTTTTTTTTTAATTGTAGAGTTTGGAAACCAGTGAAGGTCCAGGTCCACAATATCCTGGATAAGAAGTAAATCTACAGAAGATCTTTATAGGGATGACTGGATGGCTCAGTTGGTTAAGTGACTGCCTTCGGCTCAGGTCATGATCCCGGAGTCCTGGGACTGAGTCCTGCAATGGCCTCCTGGCTCCATGGGAAGTCTGCTTCTCCCTCTGACCTTTTCCTCTCTCATGCTCTCTCCCACTCACTCTCTCTCTCTTTCAAGTGAATAAATAAAATCTTTAAAATAAAATAAAGCAGCTCTATATAGACCTCTTGTACATTTCCTAATCATATCCCCTCCTCCCACCTCCAAGTAAACATTTACCTTGCTTTGGGTTATCAGTCCCTTGCCGTTCTTTACAGATATCACACTTTTATGGATGTATCCAAACAAAAGGTGTTTTAGTTTTAAAACACTGAGTGGGGCACCTGGGTGGCTCAGTGGGTTAAGCCTCTGCCTTTGGCTCAGGTCATGATCCCAGGGTCCTGGGATCGAGCCCTGCATCAGGCTCTCTGCTCAGTGGGGAGCCTGCTTCCCCCTCTGTCTCTGCCTGCCTCTCTGCCTTCTTGTGATCTCTCTCTCTCTGTCTGTCAAATAAATAAATAAATACAATCTTGAAAAAAAATAAAAAATAAAACACTGAGCAGCAAGCACAGCCTAGCTGTGTTAAGGACAGGGGAATCTCACCTCTCTGAGGTGAAGGTTTCTGGGAAAGTGTTCGTCCTGGAGGCAGAGTCTGTGGGCAGGTTCACTGGGCGTGCGTGGAAGTGATGACAAGGGAAGTCAGTGCGCAAGGTCATGTCTGAGTCCTGGGGATGAAGTGGGAGAAAAAGCGTAAACACAGTCCTATAACTCACTTGTTCCTTGCTGGGGGATGCCTCAGCCAGACTTCCGATAAGCCCAGCAATGATGTCTAGGAGTAGAAAGACATGGGGAATATCTACATATAAAGTATTTTCAATAGGAACTACCTGCTCTCTTTAGATTGGGTATTGTAAATAAATGTAGAATTTTTGGATTAAGAGGCATGGCTGGCTGGGGCGTAGGGGGTAGTCAGGTAAGATTTCCTACCTGTATAATTAATAATATAAAACCAAGAGGCCCCACACAGATACAGCTACCTCTGAGAGCGGTCATGTCCGTGGTTTAAAACTCATCTGTCGACCAGACACTAAAATGTGTCCCTACTGCAGGAGAAGGGGCGCCATTGGGCAGCGAGTGGTTTTAGGACCCTTCCAGGAGAAGAATGCCTGTTGCTTGCTTGTATCCTTTGAGTCATTAGGGAATCTTGGTGTTAAGTGCGATCTGGGATTCTCACAGTCCTATTGGACAAATGGACATTTTGTAGAACTCCATCCAGATCAGCACAGTCAGGGTATCTGACAGTGCTGTAGACTTGCCCAGACACTAGATGTCTACTGGACATGTGGCCAAAGAATGGGATCTCCAGGAACTTCTGAATTCGCCATGGATTCCCCCAGCTCTCACAAATAGGGTAAATCAGAATGGGACACCACCTCACACCCATCAGGATAGCGACTATCAAAAAGCCAGGAAATACAAAGGACTGACAAGGATATGGAGAAGTTGCAACTTTTGTGCACTGTTGGCAGGAATGCACACTGCTTCAGCCCCTGTGGAAAACAGTGTGGAGGATCCTTAGAAACTTAAAAATGGAAATACCATATGATCCAGCTGTTCCAGTTCTGGCTGTTGATCCAACGGAAATGAAATCAGGACCTGGAAGAGCTATCTCCTCTCCCGTGATCACTGCAGGTCTAATCCCAGGATCCAAGATATGGAAAGAACCTAAGTGTCTGTTGAGAGATGACAGATGTCATCAGATAACAGGGACATTAGTCAGCCTTGAGCAAGAAGGACATCCTGCCTTTTGCCAAAACATGGATGGGACTGAAGCTAAGTGAAATAAGTCAGACAAAGAGATAGAAGTGGTGTCACTTGTACATGAATCTAGGGAAGGCAAACTCCTAGAAATGCAGACTAGAAGAATGGAGGTTGTCAGGGGCTGAGGGGCGGGGAGAAACAGGAAGGTGTTGGTCAAAGGGTACCAACTTCCAGTTACACGATGAGTACGTTCTGCAGATCTAATACACAGCACACTGATTGTAGCCAATAATACGGTATTTTATGCTTGAAAACTGAAGAGAGAGTAGATCTTCAATGTTCTCACCACAAAAAAATGGTATGATGTGAGGTGAGGCAGGTGTGGGCTAACACTATGTAGTAATCATTCTGTAATACATACATGTGTATCAAATCAACATGTATTACAGCTCAAGCTCACATGATACCATATGTCAATCATATCTCATTATATCTCTAGCAAAACAAAAATGGAATTACCCCAGGATTCAGCAATCCCACTTCTAGGCATATCTTCCACAGAATCAAAAGCCAGGTCTCTGAGATATTTGTAGGCCATTGTTCACAGCACTGAAAGGTGAAAGCAACCTCAGGGTCCCTCCGTGGGTAAATGAAGAAGCAAATGTGTGTATGTACAGCGGAATATGATTCAGCCTGAAAAAGGAAGAAAATTCTGCCATACACTAGAATATGGTTGGGTCCTAAAGACATTATGCTCAGTGAAATAATACAGTCATAAAAGACACATGTTGGAGGGATGCCTGGATGGCTCAGTTGTTTAAGCCTCCCACTCTTGGTTTCAGCTCAGGTCGGGATTTCAGGGTCATGAGATCGAGCCCCCTGTCGGGCTCCAGGATCAGCACCCAGTCTGCTTGGATAGTCTCTCCCTCTGCCTCTCCGCCACTGCTCATGCATTCTCTCTCTCTCAAATAAATAAATAAGATAAATATTGTATAATTCCACTTTTATGAGGTATACAGTCAAATTCATGGAGATAGAAAGCAGAAGGGTGGCTCCAGGGCCTGGGAAGGGGGAATGGGAAGTTGTTGCCCAGGGACGGAGTTTCAGCTGTGCAGAATGAAAGCACTTTTGGAGCTTGGTTGCACAACACTCTGAAGGGACTTAAAACTGTACCCTTAAAAAGACTTAGATGTTTAATAATTAAAGAGGCAAACCTACTGTTGTAGACACTTCACAATTTAAAGAAGAAGAATGGGGCAAAGCAGATGGCATCGTGTCTGCAGGGGTGTGATAGGTGTCCCCCCAGATCCGGGAGAGGGCGTGGAGGGGAGACCCGCCAAGCACAGATAAGATAGGCCAGTTTCACCCAGACCTGTCGCCTTTAGTTGAAGACAGGACCGCTGCAGCCAGTGTCAGTAGGGCTGATGACAGCATGCTTTCCCTGGAGGCTGCCCTCCGCCTCCTCGGCAGAGCTGGCCCCCAGGCACCCTTTCTGCTGAACTCCGGGGCGGGGTGCTCCTCCCTCTTTCTTCTGTTGGACCTTCTGTTTTCTGTATCCCACTTTTTCTGTGCTTTTTTCCCATGGCGTACTCCCTCTTTCGGTGGGCCAGCCAAGGAGGCAGATTTCTTGAGATCCTGCTCTCCAGAAAGCATCTATATTCTACCTTCATGCTGAGTGTGGGATTCTGGCGCAGAAACATTTTTCTCCAGAATGTTGGAGGTGTGGCTCCTTATCTTCTCGATTCCAGGGTTGCTATCGGCGAGTCTCAGCCTGTTCTGGCTGCTGCTCCTCTGCGGGCCACCTCTCCCCTCTCCTCTCTGCATGATGTGACATTCCTTGGTCCCCAGGGTCACCGGAAATGGAAGATGTGCAGTGATGGGGGTCTGTCCCCATTCGTTCTGCTGGTAGTCCTTGGATCTGGCAGCCCATCTTTTTTCAGTCCTGGAAATGTTTCTAGAATCATTTCATCAACAATTCTATCCCCTCATGTTTCTTCTACTACAAAGCCCTTTATCATTTAAGTGTTGAATTTTCTGGACGGCTCCTCTAGTTTCTGGTCTTTCCCCCTTTGTCATTTTGCTTTACACTCTGGGAGAGTTTCCCAGCTTTATCGTCTAATCCTTCCTTTGAATTATCTTCATTTCTGCTATTAAAAGCTTTTTTTCAAAAGCTCTTTTTGTTTTCTAAATGTCCCTTTATTACAGCATCACGTTCTGATTTCCTGGATGCGTTATCCCCTCTCTGTGGATATTTCCATTGTTGATGGAGATGAAATTTTCTTCTCCCTGGATAGCCTAGGTCTTCCCTGTTGCATTTTTATTTGTTCGTCTGATTGTTGGAGGCTTTCCTAAGCTCACTGGTAATCCTGGCTGTTTGCTCATGATGAAGAATGGGGGAGCTGAAATGCTGACCAGAAGCTCCGAAGGCATGAGTGTAGGACTCATTAACTCTGCGCGTCCTTGGAAGGCTGTCTTGCTAGACTCTCTGGGGAGACTGATGCTAGTATCTTACAGCCACTCCCCCTGGGCTGGCCAGACTTCTGCTCAAGAAGAGGTTCAACCTCTCCTGCCTTCAGGGTAAATGGCCACAATGTTCTGAAAGACCAGTGTGAGAAGACGGCTTGAGGACTCCGTGAGGTACCCAGTGCCCACACTCATACTCCCTGTTATTGACATGGTTCCCATCTCATCTTAAAGAGAAAAGGAGTTCCTTTACTGAATGAGTTACACATTTTTCTCCACAAAAAGACAACACATGCAGACACTGTTAGAGAGTTCTGGGGTTAATGAGATGGAGAACAGAGAGGGCTTCCTGCTTACACTGCTCTCTGGGGAACCCCTTTCCTGAATCGTATTTCCCCAGCAGGTATCGGGGGCCCTCCTACTTCCCAGAGAGAACATTCTTTCCCACTGGAACTCTGGGCTCTGAAAGACAGCTTTACAGGGAAGGATCTGAAAAATAACCAAACCTAATAGGACTGTATGCAGAGAGTCACCGACCATGAAAATACCTTAGGTAACCAGAAGCTTCCAGGAGCACCTTTGGTAAATAGGATGGCAAACAGGGCTGCAATCGATTTACTTCCTTGTTTTCAATCAAGACTCACACATTGGGCCCCAACTTACTGCCTCACAAATGTCACCCAGCCTTGAAAGATGAGAAGGTGGAGGAGTAAGGAAAGAGGGTTCTAGACAGGAAAAAATTTCCAGTCATTTGGCTTACTTGGAGGAGCGGTGGGATGCTGCAAGGTCTGGAGGACGAGGGTGGGTTTGTGGGCCGCTGGGGAGGGTGAGCAGGGCCTAACAAGAGATGCGGGGTAGCACCCAGCAGGGAGATGACCAGCTGGCAATGAGAAGGCACAGGATGAAACCTCAGTTGGGTGATTTAGAAGATGGATGAAAGCCAAAGGCACCAAGTGAGGAGCCTGGGATGATGATAGTAAATATAGCAACCAAATTACCCATGCCAATTAGCATAGCAGATGCCTCAAATACATCATCTCCAATCTTCATCCAACCTCTGAGAGAGGAACCATCATCCCTGCACTACAGATGCACAAGCAGAGGGTCCCAGAAACCCAGAGTGGCAAGGTCTGGCTGCCTCTAGAGTCAAGTTGACTAGCATTACACCAGGCCGTGTCCCAATTCATGCCAAGTGCATTCCCTTGTTCCACCAGCCAGCCCGCTAGTCCCAACTAACCGCCAAGCTAGCTCCCAAAAAACACAAGAGTCTTTGTCCCTATGTGTCAGGGAATGCTGCATTCTTTTTAAGAAAAATAATTATTAATTTGAATAATTAATTAATTTTTGTTTGAGTGTCATTGAAACACAATGTTACATTAGTTTCGGGTCCACAGCATAGTGAGTCGACAAGTTTAGATATTACACAAGACTCACAGCAGGGGGTAGCTAAAATCTGTCTCCATGCAATGCTATTACAACATCATTGACTGTCTTCCCTATGCTCTGCCTTTCGCACCTGTCACTTATTCATTCCATAACTCGAAGCCTGTATCTCCCACTCCCCTTCACCCATTTTATCCATACCCTACTCCCCTGGCAACCATCAGCTTGCTATTGTGTTTACAGTTCTGATCTTGCTTTCTGTTTTGTTTGCTTGTTTGCTTTTTTTGTTTGTTTTTGATTCCTCATCGGAGTGAAATCATGTGGTATTTGCCTTTCTCAGTCTAATTTCACTGAGCATAATACCCTCTAGGCCCATCCACGTTGTTGCAAATAACATAGTATCATCTTTTTATGGGGGTGTAATACTCCTGCCTCTCTCTCTGACATTTTCCTTGTCCATTTGTCTATGGATGGACTCTTGCTTCCATGTCTTGGCAATTGCAATAATGCTGCCATAAACATATATCCTTTCAAATTAGTGTTTTCATTTTCTTTGGGTAGATACCCAACAGGGGAATGGTTGAAGCATATGGTAATTTTTTGAGGAGCCTCCACAGTGTTTTCCACAGTGGCTGTATCAGTTTTCATTCCCACCAACAGTACATGAGGGTTCCCTTTTCTCCACATTCTCCCTAACACTTGTTATTTATCTTTTTGATACTAGCCATTCAGAGAGGTATCAGGTCACATCTTATTGTGGTTTTGATTTGCATTTGCTTGATGATTAGTGATGCTGAGTATCTTTCATGTGTGTGCTGGCCATCTGTGTGTCTTTTTTGGAAAAATATCTCTTCAGGTCCTCAGCCCACTTTTACGTGACATTATTTGGGTTTTTTTGGTGTTGAGTTGTGCAAGTTCTTTATATATTTTGGATAATAATCCTTTATCAGGATTTGTCATTCACAAATACCTTCTCCCATTCAGTGGGTTGCCCTTTGGTTTTATCGCAGGTTTCCATCACCGTGCAGCAGCTTTTTATTTTGGTGTAGTCCCAATAGCTTAATTTTGCTTTTGTTTCCCTTAACTTGGAAGACTTATCCAGAAAAATGCTGCTACAGCTAATGTCAGAGAAATAACTGTCTGTCTTCTTTTCTAGGAGTTTTATGCTTTCAGGTCTCACATTTAGGCCTTTAATCCATTTTGAGTGTATTTTTGTGTGTGGTGCTAGAAAGTGGTCCAGTTTCATTCTTTTGCATGTAGCTGCCCAGTTTTCTTAGTACAATTTGTTAGAGAAATCATCTTTTCCCCATTGCATATTCTTGCCTCTTTCTCAGAGAATACTTGACCACAGGTGTAGGTTTATTTCCGGGCTCTCTATTCTCTCCCATTAACCTATATGTCTATTTTTTGTGCAGGTACCACATTGTTTTGGTTACTACGGCTCTGTAGTATATCTTGAAATCTGGAATTGTGATACACCCAGCTGTGTTTTGTTGTGGTTGTTGTTCAAGATTGCTTTGGCTATTCAGGGTCTTTTGTGGTGTCACACAGATTTTAGGATTATTTGTTTTAGTTCTGTAAAAAAAAAATGCTGTTGGCTTTTATAGGGATTGCACTGAATCTGTAGATGGCTTTAGGTAATATGGACATTTTAACAATATTAATTCTTCTAATTCACGAGCACGGTATACATATCTTTCCATTTGTTTGTGTCATCCTCAATTGCTTTCATCAGTATTTTATACTTTTCTGAGAAGAGTCTTTCACATCTTTGGTTAAGTTTATTCCTAGATATTTTATTCTTTTTGGTGCAATTGTAAATGGAACTGTTTCCTTCATTTCTCTTTGTGCTACTTCTTTACTAGGTGTAGCAGTGCTATTAATTTCTAGGTATTAATTTTGTATCCTAAAACTTTACTGAATTCATTTATTACTTCTTGTGGTTTTGTGATGAAATCTTTAGGGTTTCCTATGAATGGTATCATGTCATCTGCAAATAGTGACAGTTAAATTTCTTCTTTACTAATATGGATGCCTCTAATTTCTTTTTCTTGTCTCATCGTTGCTGATAGTACTTCCAGTACTATGTGAAATAAGAGTGGTGAGAGTAGAACTCCTTGTCTTAACCTTAATTTCAGAGGAAAAGTTATCGGGTTTTCTCCATTCAATAAAATGTTCACCATGGGTTTTTCATATATGGCCTTCATTATTATGAGGTATGTTCCCTCTAAACCCATTTTATTGAGAGGTTTTTATCATGAATGGACGTTGGATCTGTCAAATGTTCTTCTGCATCGACTGAAATGATTCTATGATTTTATCCTTCATTTTGTTGATGTGGTATATCACAATGTTTTATTTGCAAATATTGAAATATCTTTGCATCGCTGGAATAAACCCCACTTGATCATGGTGAATGGTTCTTTTAATGTATTATGGACTGTGGTTTGCTAATATTTCTTTTTTTTTTAATATTTAAGGTTTTATTTATTTATTTGACAGAGATCACAAGTAGACAGAGAGGCAGGCAGAGAGAGAGGGGGAATGGCTTCCCACTGAGCATACAGCCCAATGCAGGGCTCAATCCCAGACCCTGAAATCATGACCTGAGATGAAGGCAGAGGCTTTAACCCACTGAGCCACCCAGGCATCCCTGGTTTGCTAATATTTCATTGAGGATTTTGCATCTATGTTCATCAGAGATATTGCTGTTAGTTTTCTTCCTCCTTCTTTCTTTTTTCTTCTTCATTCTTATTCTTTATTTTTTTTAGATTTTACTTATTTATTTGACAGAGATCACAAGTAGGCAGAAAGGTAGGCAGAGAGAGAGGGGGAAGCAGGCTCCCTGCTGAGCAGAGAGCCTGATGCGGGGCTTGATCCCAGGACCCTGGGATCATGACCTGAGCCGAAGGCAGAGGCTTAACCCACTGAGCCACACAGGCGCCGTTCTTCTTCTTCTCCTTCTCTTTCTCCTTCTTCTTCTTTGTGGTGTCTATCTGATTTTGGTATTATCCATATTATCCATACTGGTTGGTTGGAATCTTCCATAGAACCTATTTGGAAGCTTTTCTCCCTCTTCTCATTTGGAATAGTTTGAGGAAAATATCAACTCTTCTTTAAATGTTTGGTAGAATTCACCTGTGAAGCCATCTGGTCCTGGATTTCTTTTTTTCAGTAGTTTTTTGATTACCAGTTGAATTTTGTTAATAGTAATCAGTCTGTCCAGATTTTCTACTTCTTCCCAGCTCATTTTTGGATGACAGTATGCTTCTAGGAATTTATCCATTTCTTCTAGGCTGTCCATTTTTTTTGGCATACAATTTTTTTGTAGCATTCTGTTAAAACGTTTTGTATTTCTGTGGTGTCAGTTGTTACTTCTCTCTTGTTTTGGATTTTATTTGGGTCCTTTCTCTTTCTTCTTTGATGAGTTTGGCTAGAGAATCCTACATTCTTTTATTTTTTTAAAAGACTTTATTAATTTATTTGAGAGAGAGAGAGAGCACATGCACACACAAGAGTATGACATGGGGAGGGGCAGAGGGAAGGAGAAGCAGAAGGCAGACCCTCAATTGACTGACCCACCTCAGGCACTCCTAGAGAATCTTAAATTCTTTAGAAACCCATTTACTTTCCCCAAATCTTGTTTATAAGACTGCTAGGAGCACTTCAGTTTTTTGATGCTCCTTTTGAATGAGAGTATTTCTCATATGGGTTAACAGAGGCGCAGCCTTCCTGACTCAAACATCACCTCACCAGTGAGATCAAGTAAGCACTCCTTCACAGCCGATGGAGTCTGCCACCCAAGCCTGTCAAGAGCAGGAGTGAACACCTCCCCAGCACATGGTATAAACTATTCCAAGGCTCCAAAGGAGTGCTTAGTGCCCTTACCTGCTGTTTAGGTTCATAAACACCCATGCCAATGAGGGAAATGCCAAGAAAGAATCTTGCCCCTTGTGATGGCACCCTGCTATGAGGGCCCGTGATGTGTCTTGGGATATGGATAGCTGCAACATTTTGCCTATTTCCTGGGTGAGACTTCTTAAACATGAAGAAGTTAAACTGGAAACACCAGTCACCTTCCTTCTTAAGTAAATCCTCCCTTATGCATTTAAAGAAACATTCAAACGTTTCCCACTTCTTCCTGAAGCTCTCACCCACCAATCCCATTTGCTGAACTCCAGCCATATTGATCTCTTCCTTGAATTTCTGAGCAGGCTTTTGCATGTGTGATATTACCACTTCCTGGAATGCTTCCCCCCAACTCTTTTCAGGGTGTTATCTCCTTCTTATCTGTAAACCCCCATACTCAATCCCCTCTTTCTATGGCAGTATTTATTACAAATTAAAGCAATTTTTGCATACTTTTCTGTTTATTTTTTGAGTTGACATCCTTTCCTTACTGTGAACTCCATGAAAGCAGGGGGGTATTTTGCCTTGAGTGCTACTGTGTGCCCTGCCCCCTAGCAGAGTGCCAGGGAAAAACAGGTGTTCAATACATAGACGATGAATAAGTCAAAGTAAAAATTAAACACACACAGGTTCACACTGCAGAGTCTATCACTGAGTTGGGATTTCTTTAAAATCTTAAAATTTTTACATGGAGGACATTTTATCCTATTGTCTATTAGACCCTCAGTAGGATAATTTTAATTACAAGAATTCTATGACATAATGCTAACTGATTTTCTCATGAGCAAGTATCACCTACTGATACTTTAAAAAAAAATGAGTGAAATTGGAAGGGGAGGTGAACCATGAGAGACTATGGACTCTGAAAAAAAAAAACTGAGGGTTTCGAAGGGGCGGTGGGGGCGGTGGGAGGTTGGGGGAACCAGGTGATGGGTATTAGGGAGGGCACATATTGCATGGAGCACTGGGTGTGGTGCAAAAACAAGGAATACTGTTACGCTGAAAAGAAATAAAAAAAAAATTAAAAAAAAATGTTTGATAGATTAGGTGTGGGTTCAAGGAAATTTGGTCTAAGTTCCTGAGTTACCAAAAGGGTGAACCAAAGAATCACATGGCCCTCTCCTCATCAGTTGTATAATTGTCCTGTCAAAGATTCGATCCTTGGAGGTGTTTTAGCTCTTGATTTAACATACAATAAGTGTTTGTTAGAAAACTGAGCTAATACAGCCTGATTCCTGAAATGGAAAATTGAAGTATTGCAGCCACAATATTATACTCTTGCTTTGCTTCTGGGATACAAACTATTTATACAGATTAGTATAAATCTGTAGCTTCAAAGGCTTGAGGCTTGACTCAACAAAACAGGCTGCTGACACATTACTTTCAAAAAATTTGGAATTTGGAGCCATTGCTCTGGTATAGTGTGTTATCAGGCACCTAATGTTAATTAACAGGTGACCTTATCCATTCTTTAATTTATTATGTTATGAGTCTCTTCTTCAACCTCTATTTTGTCTTGTTCAGCCTCCTCCTCTGGGACCTTCTCTTCTAGCTACTGCTTCTGAGTCAGTGTCCCCTAGAGCTCTGCTTTCGACCACCTTCTTAACCTGTACTGTCTCCCTCTGGCCATACAATTCCATGGCTTCAATTCCTACCTGGATGCTGACAGGATCAAATATTCATCTTCAGCCCAGGGGTGTCTCCCTGGAGCCCTACATCTGGTATTCCCAATAGCCTATTAAATAAGCCCTTCTGAATGTGCTATTAAAAAACTCAGATTCAACATTTACAAAATCAAACTTACTAACAACCCCTGACCTTCAAAAAAAATTCTGGTTCCTCCAGTTCTGAAAGGCACCACCACTCACCCCATTGCTCAGACCAAAAAACCTGGGGATCATCCTGGAGTTATCCATTTCTCTACTTTCACATATTATCAGAATCCAGATGCTTTCAATTTTATCTGCTAAGTATTTTTTTGGACTCGATTCCTCTATTCTACGTTCTTTTCAGTTCATGCCCTCATAGAATTAGGGTGGCATTATTCTAAGCATGTTGTATTAATATGCTTAGAAGTGGACAGCCATCCAAAATGAAGTGGACACTTCATCTTGGATGGTTATCTCATCAGTCTTATTACAAGCCCAATTCTCAGATGAGGACATTGAGGCACAGAGAAGTTGAATAACTTGGAGCTAGCAGCCAACAGAGTTGGGATGTGAAAGTAGGGGTCGACAGGTGTAACCACTGAGATATGGTGCCTTCATAATCTCTAGACTGCAACATTGCAATAATCTCCTAATTAATCTTGCTGCTGCTTCTCCTTTTAAAACTCTCCATAGAGCTACCCAAATCATCCTTTAAGAGCGCAAACTGGATTCGACTTATTTAAAACCACTCAATGGGGGCGCCTGGGTGGCTCAGTGGGCTAAAGCCTCTGCCTTCGGCTTAGGTCATGATCCCGGGATCCTGGGATCGAGCCCCGCATCAGGTTCTCTGCTCGGCAGGGAGCCTGCTTCCTCCTCTCTCTCTGCCTGCCTCTCTGCCTACTTGTGATCACTGTCTGTCAAATAAATAAATAAAATCTTTAAAAAAAATAAAAATAAATAAAACCACTCAATGATTCCTCATCTCCTAGAAGTCAAAGTCTAAACCTCTGGGTATGATGAGGATTGACCTCCACAATTTTGTCCAGCCCTCTGCCTCTGCCTCCCTCTGCCCCCATCCCCAAAATTTAGTTGAACGCCTAATATTGGGGCTGATCTTTCCCCCCATAATATACTCATGCCCAAACCTTCATCATCCTGATAAACTTCAACCCCCATCTTCAAGATTAAAATATCACCTCTTTCTTATTTTGATCTCTGAAAAATAAGATATTTCTTTCTTTGACTTTCTATATCACTTCTATTAATAAAAACTGTCTCGTTGCAATATAATTAATTGTTATTAGCCATGTCTCTAACCTGAACTGTCAGATAGTTGAGGGAGAGATAATGCCACCAACAACTTGACATCGTAGATATTCCTGGTGCACTGTGACATTTCTGACACATAGTAGATGCTCATCCCACATTTAGTTGTGGTTGAAGGGATAAGAAACTTGGACCTGAGAGCATGGAAAGTGATTTCTCAAACAGTAAAGTAGAATCTTCTCAGTGAATTTTATATGCATAATTTCTAGATATTTCCATATCAATTCCAATCATCATCTAATACTTGATTCTCTTTTACCAAATGCATTCTTTAATAGACATTTCTTGAATGCCTATTATGGGTCAGTACCATGCCAAAATGTATGCAACACAGAGAAGAACAAGGCACAATGTCCATTTCTGATAAGATCAAGTCCTTTCAGGGGCTTAGTCTAAGTGTGGGGGAATCCAGTAACAACAGGCAGTCTCCGTGCAATATGGCAGGAAATGTGGGACAGGGAAACACAGTGAGTGATGAGAGCATAGGGAAGAGGCACCAAACCCAGTGTCGCAGGGTGAAAAGGAAGCTTCTCAGAGGTGGTGAGATCTCCAAGAAAAGAAGGGTAGAGCCCCTACATTTTCAGAGAACAAAGAAAGCACTGACGTTGCTGAGTTTCGAAGTACATTGATTTTTGCCAAATAGATAAGCAACAGGTGGAAGATAAAGTCGGTCGCATGCCATGCTAAAGAGCGTTGGCTTTATGCTAAAAGACGTGGGGAACTGTGAAACATTTCAGACCAGGTAGTAATACAACTGACACGTGTCTTTAGAAAAATCACCCTGGCAGTGGGAAGCAGGGAGACATGAAGTTGTCCAGTACTTTAGGCAAGAGATAATGAAATTTTTGGCTGAAGGTTCCACAGTGGAGAATGAGGAGTAGGCAGATATGAGATAAAGTCGGCGGGGGGTGGGGGGTGGAGGGTGGAGGGGTGAGGGGGGTGAGGGAGTGGGAGGGGGTGGGGTGTAGAATCAACACAGCCTGGTGACTGAACATGGAAAATGAGATAAACAGGAGGGAGGAGTGAACATGACTCCCAGCTCCATGGAATGACAGAGCCATTCATGGAGATGCTAAGTATGTGAGGAGGACCAAACTGGTTGAAGGCATGGGGAGTTCATATTTGGAGATGTTTGAGATGCCGCTGCTAGTGTTGCATCTAGTGTTGTCCCTCCAGGTTCAAGGGGGAGAATTTTGAGTTGGAGATAAAGCATGAAAAATAAACATATGAATGTTAAGGAAGGCGAGGGGGAAGGACCAAGAGAACAGACTCCACACAAGATGCAAGAAGAAAAGCTAGTAAAGTGACCACGTAAATGCCCACATGTCCATCTTCCTGGAAAAGAAGACACAAAGCCACAGTGTTCTTAGAGATACACATACTGATGTTCACCTTTGCAGAGAAGGGGTAGGCTAAGGCCACTGGCAAGCAGGAGTGCTGTGTATGAGCCATACATCCACCAGTAGACTTATCAATGGCTTATCATGGCTTATCAATGAATGGTTTTAATGAATCAAGAACGTGATTTCTTCTTATAGGCCCTAATATAAAGTCAAGGAGATTAGATGTAGTCAAGGGATGGCATGAACGCAGATATGCAGAGCAATCATTATCCCTGGCATCCAACTGTTTTGAATATTTTCCTCAACGTCCTAGTATTTATACAGTTGATCTCATCTAGCCTTTGGCATGTATATTTTCAGGTTCTCACTTTGAGGAATACTGTTCTACCCCATAAGACTCATTAATAATACCCAAGTCAGGGCACCAGGGTGGCTCAGTTGGTTGGGCAACTGCCTTCAGCTCGGGTCATGATCCCGGTGTCCTGGGACCGAGTCCTACATCGGGCTCCCAGCTCCACGGGAAGTCTGCTTCTCCCTCTGACCTTCACCCCTCACATGTTCTCTCTCACTGTCTCTCTTAAATAAATAAATAAAATCTTCAAAAAAAATATAATACCCAAGTCCAACCACTTCAATTGTATTGGAATTTCATTGTATTTCCTAAAAGAGAGAGAACACACAAGCAAGAGCATCAAAACCTTTTCTAAAGACCTGCTTTGCAGCCTTCTGCTGCAACTCTTTGGCCCTCTGTGGCTGGGGAATGTTTATCTATGTATTTATGTAATATGAGGCCCCACAGTATCCAAGCACCTGGAAAATCTAATTAGCCTGCTCTTGATGGACTGTGCAGGGTAATGCCACAGTCCTCAGTCTGTTCTTCATCTCCTGCAGCGTGCTCACTGATATGAAAATGAAGACACAGTAAGAGTTTCCATGAGCAGCTGCCCAACAGTCTTCTTATGGTATCTTGTCCACACAGAATAATTGCCCATAAATGAGGAGGGCTCTCTACCAATCAGGGGCTGGGAAGTCTGTTGCACCCGAGGGGAAATCACAGCAGCACATTTTAGGACTATAGTCCAGTTACACCAATAGAGGCAGAGCATTTCTCAGCTCTTGCTAGGGAGAGCCCACCAGCTAACCTCACTGCCTAGTTAGAGACTACAGCAAAAGCACCAGGAAGAGGAAATGTAAGACATGCTTTGTTTTATTTTCTTGGCTTTTAGCAAAAGGCTGCCACCACATTTGGCACTGGCTTTGAAGATGTATCAAATCCATCCTACAGGGATGGTCTAATGTCCCATTTGTGCAAGTTGGGAGAATTGGACTGAAACAGTGATTCATAAACCTGAGCTGAAGGAGGTTACTGACAAAGAAGGGAATTGACAAGAGCTTACACTTTCTGGCCCCTCACGAGAACAAGCCTCTTCTAAGGTCCTGTATTCTTAATTTGGTGGGTTTTAGTTTGAATTCTGTGTCTAAATGAGGGCTCCAAGAGTTGCATAAGCTTCAAGTCCCATAAAATTGGGATCTGCCCCTGGTCTTAGGCTGAAAGTTGTTCCCCGTGGCTGAGCACACCTGTTCCCATCTAGGCTGCCCATCAAGAGACTACCCTTTCCAGCCTAGTTAGACAGAAGCCAGGAGGAGGCCATGTGACCAGGATTTTGTCTGTGGGATGTGAACAGAAGTAATATGAGCAACTGCTGGGTTTTCCCTTTTCTAAGGATATATACTCTCCTTTTTGCCTTTCCCCTCTTTCTGTTGGCTGGCAAAAAGCATTAATGAGAGCAGCCACCTTGGGACCCAAAGAAGGAAGCCATGTGTTCACAGTAAGGACAGACTACTTACATCTGGACTGTTACTTGGGAGGGAGATACGCTCATGTTTATTGAAGCCTCTGCACTTTCGAGGTCTGTTGGTTGCCGCAGCGAGGTCTGTACCCTTCACTGCCAATAGGTCCCACCGGGTCAGGGCTTACTTCCAAGACAATGTAAAACAGAGAGAGAGTTGGACCCTCAAGGCTGAGTCAGAGTCTTCGAAGGTCCTTGAAGAGTCAGAAGCTGATACAGATATGAGCGGCCAGGCAGGAAATCATGATTAAGAGAGGACTCAAAGTCAGGAGCCTGGTAGACACAGGACAAGAGTGGGGGCAAGTTACGGAAGTCCTAGAGAGGTGCCTCTTGGTGCCCCTGGCTCGAAACTGGTGCTTAGGCAGGTTATTGAGAGGAGTCTACGAGTCAAGTCAAGTCATCAGGCTTTGTATCATGTGGATCCCGCCCCCCACCAGCCTCAGCTAATAGAACCAAGGATGAGAAACTGATCCTAAGCCATCATTTATAGGCTGTCCCGTATCCCCACAATGTTCTTCACACAGGTGGGTTCTACTCTGAACAGGACTGATTGTCCTAATCACACTCTTTCTTATATGGAGTGTGAAGCAGAGACCTGAGCACTTGGCTGTGGGGGTAGAAACCAAAAGACACTAAGAAAGAAGACAGTAAGAAAACAGCAAGACAAGCCACAACTCTTAGGCTCCTTGACCTTTGGAAGGAGGATCAGCTCTACTACCGTATCCCATACTTTGCTGGGTCTTCATGAGATTGCGTGGCTTTGTAGCTCTGAGAAGGCATCTTGCCATCTTTACTTCCCTGTGTAACCTTCCAATAAACCCCTTTAACTGAAATAAGCTGAACTGATTTAAAGGCCCAAAGCTGAGATAGCAGAAAAATCTGCATTATATCTCCGCAGAATTTCCAATTTCGAGCTCAATCTGGATACACTATCTTCATGACAGAGCTACCAAATAAAGGAGAACAAAAGTGAAGCCAGAAGTATTTTTGGGGGGTCACAAATGTATGATACTGAAGTTGTAAAAGTGTGGAAAGGGATGGAGCCTGTGTGTCCCTTCTCTGTGATTTGTCTGGACAAGCCCCACAGCAGAACAATGCTGTGTCATTGCTCGCGTTCACAGCAGATATAAATTTGCAATAGTTTACGTGTATTTAGTCTCACTGCTGGAAGAGCTGACGGAACATCACATGCTATTCTGGTTCCTTCCCGTGAACGCCAGCTCTGCCAGAGGGAGGGGGAGAGTGTTTACACCCCGTTCCAAAGAGGTCTACGTTAAGAAGCCATTTTCCTGAAAAGGAAAGATGATCCCACCAATGACACCTGGCAGGCGTCTATGAGGCTCACAGCCATTTCACCTTATCTGATTTGTCCTCACAACTCTTTGGAGAGAAAGATGAGTGAGCGGCAGAAGCATTCTTTCAATTTCAGAAAATGAGGTCCTCTAGCCCTCCTGCCTTATCTCTCACTTTTCTTCTAGGCCCATTCTCATCTGCTGCTCAATCAGCCTTTTCAACATCTTTGTTTGTGCTCTGGGGACATGATCTCTGTGTCTGAATATCCATCCTCAGTCAGTCAAGACTCGGCTTCATCCCAGGTCCTATTAGAGTTGAAAGGGGAGAGGTGCAGTGGACACTCTTGGGCCACTAGAAAGGGTTGGCACATACCACCCCATTGCCTCACAAGACATCTGCAAACCTAACAGGTTCCCAATCAAGTACTAAGCACCTAGAGCAGGGGTCAGCAAACTCTGGCCCTGGTGGAGAAAATCCAACCTGATGCTCAATTTTGTGACATGACATTTTATTGGAATTCAGTCATACCTATTTGTTTCCATCTATGATTGCTCTGATGGTTCAAAAGCAGAGCTGGGAAGCTGCTTGCAAAGCCTCAATTATCTACTCTCTAGTCTTTTCAACAAGTCTGCTGATCCCTGACAGAGAGGAAAGGGATGGTGCCCAATCTGGCATCCAACACCGGAGAAACACCTTACAGAAGGTGGGATGGAAGGAGGCACAGGGAGATTCAAGGAGTTGCCCTCAAATCACAGTTTGCATCATGAGATATGAGGAAGAATGGGATTAAAATCAGAATATGCTCAGGATTGACAAACTCAGGTAAAGAGGCTGAAAATAAAAGGACGGGAAAAGGCTTGTGCTAGTTAACTACTGCTGGGTTACAACTCCCCCTAAACCTAAGGGCTTACAACAACCATTTCATTGTATCTCACAATTTCATGGGCTGGAAATTTGGGCAGGGTTTGGCTAGTGACCCTTCTGTTCCATGTGGCATCAGAGGTCACCCTGTGGCACCCAGCTGACGGTTGGGTTGGTTGGAAGGGGCAAATTCAGTTTTACTACTTGTCTGGTGCCTTGGTGGGAGCGATCGTAAGGCTGGGCTTAGCTGTGGTTGTCCCGGGAGCATCTGCATGTGGACTTTCCAGCATGGCGGCCTCAGTATGGTCAAGTTTCTTATGTGGTAGCTTGGGCCTCTGAAAGTAAGTTTTCCAGTGAATAAGAAAAAACTGCCTCCTCCTTAATGACCAAAGAAGTCACATTAACACTTCCCCCCTACTCCGTTGTTTGAAGTGGTCATGAGCCTGCCCAGATTCAGGGAGTGGGGATAGAGACCCCACCTCCCAATGGAAAGAGTGTCGCAGAATTTGTGGCCATGGCTTAATACCAGCCCAGTAGAGGAGAGGATGGAGAAGCTGGCGGCAGGTAACTAACATTCACTAAAGACTTTGCCTAGTCATTTCACCACAACCTGGTGAGAAAGGTATGATTATTCTCAGTGGACAGCTAAAAAACACCCTCCAAGACTAAATGATTTATAATTAACTTACACAAAATGACTGGGCTAGTGAGTTACCGAGTTGCAATTTCAACCCAGATCCGTCTAATTCTAACTCTGGAAATTTTCCATTATACATGATGGCTATCATAAAGAAGTGAAGGAGAGTTGACCATGGCCAACAAGGCGATGATGGGTGTTAAGGGGGGAAAGAAAAAGGTCTTACCTTCTTGCTCTTGGGAATTAGTCACTGGTGGCCAAAGGGGCCTGGGGGTCCTCCTGAGGAGAAAGAACTCGTAATAATACCCCTGGAAACCCCAGTCCCAGAGGCTCCAGATGTCCCTATCTCTTCTCCAACTCCTGGTCAGCTATGCCAGGCAGTCTCTGCCCAAGGTCACATGCCTTTGACAGGTAAAAGGGTGATGTTGATGGGACACCCCTCCTGTGTAAGAGGCAACTCTTACATCTCTGCCTTCTGGCCCAGATTTTCACAGACACACCTGTACTCCACCTCCCCTTTGAGGTTCCCCCTCACACACATTTTCCCAGGGCGAGCTTCTGCTCCCCCTGCCCTCCTCAGACCCCAGAGCAACGAGGAAGCCTTCCAGTTTCCAGGTCTGCCTGTCAGAGGCTTAGAAGTCACTACTCTGTTACTCTGTCCAACGACTAAACAGCTGAACAGCCTGAAAATCCACAACTATTCTCGGATCCTTGGAGGGCACGGGCCAAACCACTGCCCCCAGGACTGGAGAGACAAGGGTGTAGAGGGACTCATGGCTTCCCAAAGCTGAGACAGGGACACTGCCACAGGAACCGGTGCGGGGAGGAGAAACTGAACTGTCACTGGAGCTGCTGCAGGCTCACTGGGGACCAATAGGAGAGTTGAACACTCCAGGGGGACCTACTGGGCGTCTCTACAATATTGTGAACTTTAACCTCCAGGAGCTCAAGAAGGTTCCCACGTCATTGAGAAAAATCCCCTTGGGCTTCCAACAGGGGGAAGAGAAAAGGAACCATTTTGAAATAAACCAGAGTACTCTGTTCTTTTATTATTATTATTATTATTATTATTATTAAATATTTTTATTTATTTGACACAGAGAGAGAGAGAGAGAGCTAGAAAGCACAAAGGGAGAGTGAGAGGGCAAAGCAGACTCCCCACTGAGCAGAGAGCCTGATGTGAGACTCGATCCCAGGACCCTGAGATCTTGACCTGAGCTGAAGGCAGACACTTAACTGACTGAGCCACCCAGGCACCGACAGAACACTCTGTTCTTTAACAGGTGTGCCCTCAGGAACCTGACCTGTCAGGGTATTATTAGTCTAAAAGACCTGAGAGGGAACTACCCAAACCTAGGCCAGTCTAGCCATCCTGTTCCACCTAAGAGAGGAAAAAAACTGCAAAACACATATGAAGTTGAGTCCAGAAGCACAGACTCACTAAAAGACTGAGAACTAAGCAGAGGACTGGAGAAGGCTTCCCTCCCCCACACCTCCCCACCATATTACTAAATGCCTATTTATAGCAGCAGTTCCTTCTACCCAGTACATCATGTCTGGCTATCAAGAAAAAATTACAAGGCATACTAAAAGACAAAAAAACACAAATTGAAGAGACAGAGCAAGTATCAGAACCAGACATGGTAGGGTTGTTGGAAATTCCAGACCAGCGGGTGCTCACTGACTGTTTCCCTGCTTCTTCTGATGGTGAGGAGATGGTGTAGCATAACAGCTCAGCGCCTGGGGATCTCCTGTATCCTTTATTAGATCCTTACAATAAATTGGTAAACACATAAAATCCAGATGTATATTAGTTCTGCTCTTGATTTTTATTTCAGTAATATCAATGTGAATCAGGCCTATTTGCAAAGTTTTTTTTGGTACAAAACTGTCTTAATAACAATGTTATGTCTTACTTAATTGAGGGTATTCATATCATATATTTAACCAAAATCAAAAGGCAATTTTAATGTTGTGTTGCTTTATAAACTCTGAAAAGTTATCATACTCACTTAGAGTTTGTTAGCTCTATCTGAATTACCAAAATCGGGACCAAATGCATTTCTCTAATCTAATTATTGGTGGCATCAGTAGAGGAAAATAAAGTCTCAGGTATTTTTTTTTTTCTCCAGATGTCAAAAACAAATTCCTGGTTTTATGAAAGGGCTAACTATCAGAATGTTGACAGAATCCCGTAACTATGAGAAAAAGAATGTTTTTAAAACAATCTGATCTCAAGTCAAGTTTTCTTTATATCATAATCTCTGTGACTTCAACCTAGGATGTTCAAACTCATACGAAACCTTTGCTGGGGCAGAGGAGTCACGTGTTCTCTGCTGGTTTCTTGGCTCTAGTACCTCACTGATATTTTACACTCACTGGCTTTAATCACGACAGTACATTCCTACAAACCCCCGTCATTTCCATGATGGCCAACCTAAGTCCCCATTAATACAATAACAGAGGGACTAAAATTTAACTCTGAAAAAAGGTTTCCAATGGCAAATTATGACCCCACAGGACTGACAGTGGCAGACACAGCACTGTGACAGACCCATCGAACAGTGGCCAGTCCCTAGAGGTCAATAAAATTCAAATTCTCTAACTCAAGAGAATTGCTTAGCCATTACAGACACACAAATGCGATATAATGCAAAATATACTTAAATCTTTTTTGGGGGGGTTATCATATTAAGAAAAAAAACACTCAAATATCCTTATTGAGCACTGAGAACTAAGAATGTGTCTTTACATCTCAAGGGGAATAAGGATCACAGGGAGACCACTGCTCTAAAGCATTTTTCCAGGAGTATTCACTGTCTGGTCTTTCTTTATCTTCCTTCCTTCCTGGCTATTTCCAATCTCCAGTTTCTGTTTCCTCTCTGCTTCCCCAGTGCTCGCTCTTCACACAACACATTGACTTTTCTCCTCCCTCTTATTCACTTCTGTTCATCCTGTGGGGGCAGCTTCTCAGCCTAATCTGGCCCTCTTCCTCCTGAATGGACATTCTCTTGGCAATTACCCAAGAGGCTTCACAACAGGGAGTGTTTTCCTCAACTCATGAGAAATGTTGGCACAAAGACATCAAGAGATTTGCTTGAAGCCACTCCTAGGCCAGGGACCAAGGCCACCCCTCTCACCTCTTTTCCCACATTCATTCCCATAGACATTCCTGGGTCTCCGAAGTCCTTACTACACACTTTGGCGAGCACCAGTCTCTGAAAAGACATAGTGCCAATATGGCAGGTGTGGCAGTGTCACGGTACTTATTGGGATCAGTGGCATGTAAACATTTTTTTGACAATTGTGGTAAGATAGACATAACATAAAATTTTATCATTGCAACCATTTTTAAGTGTATAACTCAATAGTACTAAGAATGTTCACATTGTTGTGCAACCCCTCTCCAGAACTTTTTTTCATCTTGCAAAACTGAAATTCTATACCCGTTGAAAAACTCCCTGTGACTCTCACCTCCCACAGCCCCTGGCAACCGCCATCCTACTTTCTGCATCCATGAATTTGTCTACTTTAGGTATTTCATACAAATGGAATAATACAGTTTTTTACTTTTTGTGATCGGCCCTTCTCCCTTTGATGTAAAATAACCGCTCCCCCTGCTCCCTGAATATACACACACCAGATTAGTCTCAGACAATCACAAGCCTTGGAAACAGTAGTTGGGGCTGTATGTAAAGCTCTCTCCTGTTCTGAAGTCCCACATACCCCGGTTCCCATCATGCTGATCTGTCAACAAGTTGAAATATTGACTCCATTCCCTTTGGTTTCCCAGGCTGAAAGTGATTTGATTAAACCTGAAGGACACAACTCTTCTCATCCATGAAATGACAAGCAAGGTTTTTTACCCTTATTTGGGTAAGAACTTTTGAGAACCTGATGAAAATTATATACCCTTTCCCAGAAAAATACACAGGCATACACACTTTTGCATAGAGTTTCTGGGGTTTATATGCTCTGATTTAATTTTAGTCCCCTCAAGGGCAGACCCTAAGATAAGGGGATCTGGATATAAGTAGTCTCTTTGGGAGGTAATCCCAGGAAACATGAAGAGGTAAACCAGAGAAGGGAAGAAACCCAATAAAGGATGAACTTGTTAACTAGCAGGTACCACTGTGGATAATAGAGGCTCAGTTTGCTGGAGATCCTCCAAGACAATGTACAGAACATACCTTGGAACTGTGGAGTTAACCCTCCAGCCATCTTAGCCTGCTATGCTCTTCGGTAAGCATGGTCCTCCAGATGCAAAAAACCCTAAGGCAGAAGAGAAAGGTATTTAGGAAGGTTTTAAGTTAAATGGAAATTGTTCACTGAAGTTGAAGGTAACCCCAGGGCATGTAGGTAGGGCACTAACCCTGACACAGATCCATGTAGGTAGGGCACTAACCCCGACATAGCACCCTAACATAGATCCTGGAAAGCCCAACCATCCATGCACAGTAGTAAGAGTCTTTGGAATAGATTTTCTAATGTGACTTTCAGCTGCAATAGCCTGTTTTTCTGCTCAAGCCGTGGATAGCTTGCTTGCTTGTGCTCTCAGGCCTAATTTTTTGTGCAGACATTCAAGTGAGCCCTCTCCCCAGCTGAACACAGCCTCAGCTGTGCATGGGATCCAGCTATCATTAGGTTCATTTTGACAATAGTGAGCAGCAAGGCCTGACCCAGTGGGCTCATTGCTTAATTCCATGGTTTGCGAGCGTGACGTAAGTGGTGGGCATCTGCAAAAAGCTAAATGGTAATGGTCTCACTGCCACGTCAGACTGGATTCTCTGTTATTCAATTCCTCTGCCTTACAGTTAAAGCCCACAGAGGAGGTGGTCAATTTCAATAAGGAACAGACCATCAACAACATGGTGACCTTCATGATGAAATACAAGTGAGAAAAAAAAGTCTCAAGCATGAGCATCAGGACTTTTTGGAGGTGGTTTTCTCGACTGTCACCTTGCAGGAGGTGGGAGAGAGCAAGAACAATTAGACAAAAGAGCTGAGATCTTGGATTCTGTGGAGGGTTGAGATGGATCCCTCCAAAAGATGTTGAAGTCCTAGCCGTAGTACCTCTGAATGTGACCTTCTTTGGAAATAATCTTTGGAGATAATCAAGTTAATGAGGTCATTAGGGTGGGCCCCAGTGTAATATGATGGGATCCTTATAAAGAGAAATTTAGGCCCAGAGAAACACCCATGGAAGGAATGCCGTGTGAAGACTCAGGAAGAATGCCATCTACAAGCCGAAGAACACTTAAGAGTGGGTTCTCCCTCACAGCCCTCAGAAGAAAGAAACACTGCTGCCCTCTACCTTTCTCCACCACTTCATGGAGCTCACCCCTTGAAGAATTCTACATCCTCTCTCCCCTGTGTTGAAGGGCCTCCCATGAACCTGTGACACCTAGACCTTATACCACCAGAGGATTTGTCCCTGTGCATTGTAGTTACCTCCCCAATGGTCTCCCAACTAGCTTGTTCATCATTTTGAGATGAAGGACTGGGTCTTTTCCATTATTGCTTCCCCAGCAATAATATATAGATACTATACCTGATGCATTATAGGGAGGCTATAAGGAACAAACATCTACACTACCGTACTTATTTCTACAACTGATCACATAGTCATAGCTGGTACTTACTACTTTCCTCTTTCGATACCACAGTCTGTATTTTCTTTTTCCCTCAGCAGGCAGTGCAGCTGGTCATAATGCTTACATAATCAAGCCTTCATTCCAGAAGGGTCTGTGTCATGAGCAATCCTGGTTGTATGGGATGTTGTAGTAGCCTAAAAGATGTCCTATGTTCCAGACATACTCTTCCCTAACCCCACTTTTCCTTCATGGTCAGAATTGACCAATCACCCCAGTCAGTAAGTATTAAGACTTTTTTTAAGGCGGGGGGTGGGGAGGAATTAATGAACTCTTCTTTGGCATGAGTTGCCTAACATGATCAGTAGAGCATGTCAGGTTCCAATTAAAAACCCACTGCTATGTTTCCTGGTGGGAGCATTTCTCCCTTGGGATGCTTCTCTAAATCAACAGATCCCAAAGTCTGGGGGGCAAAAACCAAACATTTTAGTAATGGATCACTAGGGATAGTGGAGAAAAGAGCCACTCCCATCTCTACACTTTGATGCCCAGCTATAAGAGAAATACACTGGTTGGTAACATATACTGGTTGGTAATTTAGAGCATATATTGCTCCCTCCTGTAAACCTTGGGCAACCACTAATCTTTCTACTAAACCCAGAGTTTTGACTTTTCCAGAATGTTATATAGTTTCAATCATGTAACATATAGTCTTTTCGGACTGACTTCTTTCACTTAGTAATATGCATGTAAGTTTCCTCCTTGTCTTTTCATCACTTGAAACTTTACTTCTTTTTAGGACTGAATAACACTCCATTGTCTGGATGTATCACGGTTTATTTATCATCTACTCACCTACTGAAGGACATCTTAGGTTGCTTCAAAGTTTTGGGAATTATGAATAAAGCTGCTATAAACATCCATGTATAGGTTTCTGTGTAAAAATAAGTTTTCAGCTCCTTTGGGTAAATACCAAAGTACATGATTCCCATATGATTCAGTAAGGGTATATTTCATTTCCTAAGAAACCAATAAATTATCTTCCACAGTGGCAGTACCATTTTATATTCCCACCAGCAATGAATGAGAATTCTTGCCACTACATATCCCTCTGGCATTTGGTATTGTTAGTGTTCTGAATTTTGGTCATTCTGATAGGTGCACAGTGGTCCCCCTACCCCAACACACACACACACACATTTTTAAAATTAATATTGAAATATTGACTATTTCCCTTACACTGGAGCTGTACACAAACTCTCCTGTCTCACACTGGCTATTTTTCTATGAATGAAGGAACAATATTTTTATAGTCTATTCCCCACCCTTTGAATGTTTTATGAAAAGAAAGTAAATCTTACCAAAAAAATTTCAAGAAATTAAAGGAAAATTGAATTGTCCTTCCTCAGAGAAGAAATTTAAGTCATCTCTGAGAAAAATCTGGGTGGTCCAAATTGCCTGGAACCATTTATATAAGATCAGATATACCAGTTCCAATAATTGGTACAACTTGCCATCAAAATTATTTGTATCTGGTAGTGGTTGCCTTTTCTCTCTTTCTCTATCTACCTTCTTTCCCTTCTTCTTCCTTTTGATGGGGGGATGGTGAGGAAATATTGGGTAGATTTTTAATATAGATTGAATTTCTCTAATGGTTCTAAGTCCATTTGTGTTTCTACTTTTTTCTCAATCGGTTATATAAAATTACATTTTATATAATGTAATTCATATTGGGATTTCATGAATTTCATTCATATTGTTTAAACTCTTAAATTTATTTGTATAAAGTTCACCTTTCTCCTTTATTATTTTAATATCTGTTTTATCTTAGTTTATATTCCCTGATCCATCTTAATACATATATTTGTGCTCTATCTCTTTTTAATTTTTTTTCAACTTTGCCTAAAATGTGTCTACTTTATTAAACTCACAATTTGATTTGGTTGATCATCTCTGTTGTGTTTAATAGGAGGAAATACTTATGGTTTACATGTGATTAGATTTCCCTAAGTAATCCGCACTTTCTCCCTCATTCCTTACTCCTCTGAACAGAGGTGAACTTGAATACCTGTTGTTGGAACACATTTCTTGATCAAGTGAATGTAAACCATCAAAAATCTTTAACACCAGGAATTGAATCTCTTTCTACTCTCCAAACCAGTGCAGTCCTAGGTGACTGCATCTGGTTCTCTCTAGCATGTCATTCCAAGTTCTGCAAATGGAAGCTGGGCAGAGGGTCCTAGTAGACCCATTTGGCTCCCACTCTAAGTCACACCCTCTAAGTAGTCTATCATTAGTAAAGGAGATAATTTGATCTTCCTATCTGACGTTTTGTTGATCTCTCAATGGACTCAGAGAGAGAACACCAAAGTCATTTATTCAGCTCTCAGGCTCCAACATTTCTGTTTTCAATTTCATTAATTTGTGTTCTTTTGTATTATGTGCTCCCCTCTTTCTTTGGATGTACAATAGTCAGTGAAATTAAAACTCCAGTCCATTGATTTTTTTTTATTTTTTTTTAAAGATTTTATTTATTTATTTGACAGAGAGAGATCACAAGTAGACAGAGAGGCAGGCAGAGAGAGAGAGAGAGAGAGGAGGAAGCAGGCTCCCTGCTGAGCAGAGAGCCCGATGCGGGACTCGATCCCAGGACCCCGAGATCATGACCTGAGCCGAAGGCAGCGGCTTAACCCACTGAGCCCCTCAGGTGCCCCAGTCCATCGAGTTTTAATTTAAATTCCAGTTAGTTAATATACAATGTAACATTAGTTTCAGGTGAGGAATTTAGTGATTCATCACTTACATACAATACCCAGTGCTCATCACAACCAGTGCTTTCCTTAACACCCATCACCCATCTAACCTCCACCCCTCCCCACTGGCCACCTCCTCTCCAGCAACCCTCAGTTTGTTCTCTATAGTTAAGAGTCATGAAGAAATGGAAAAACGTTCCATGTTCATGGATTGGAAGAAGAAATATTGTGAAGATGTCTATGCTACCTAAAGCAATCTACACATTTAATGCAATCCCTATCAAACACCACCAGCATTTTTCACAGAACTAGAACAAACAATCCTAAAATTTGTCTGGAACCACCAAAGACCCTGAATAGCCAAAGCAATCTTGAAAAAGAAAAACAAAGCTGGAGCCATCACAATTCCAGACTTCAAGTTGTATTACAAAGCTGCAGTGATCAAGACAGTATGGTACAGGCACAAAAATGGACACACGGATCAATGGAAGAGAAGAGAAAACCCAGAAAATGACCCAATAATTCGTTGGTCAACCAATCTCTGACAAAGCAGTAAAGAACATTCAACGGGAAAAAGACAGTCTCTTCAGCAAATGGTGTTGGGAAAACTGGACCGCCACATGAAGAATGAAACTGGGCCACTTTCTTGCACCATACACAAAAATAAATTCAAAATGAATGAAAGACCCAAGCATGAGACAGGAAACCATCAAAATCCTAAAGAATACGGGCAGTAACCTCTTTGACCTCAGTGGTAGCAACTTCTTACTAGTTAACGTCTGCAGAGACAAGGGAAACAAAAGCAAACACAAGCTACTGGGGACTTCATCCAGATAAAAAGCTTCTGTACAGTGAAGGAAGCAATCAACAAACATAAAAGGCAGCTTTTAGAATGGGAGGAGACATTTGCAAATGACTACTGTTCATTTTAAATAATTCTGATTTCCACTATAATTTCCTCTTTAACCATGAATACAAATCTGTTCTTTAAAAAAATTTTTTAAATTTTATTTATGAAGATCAGCACATCGTAAGGATGTACTTCTTGGTAACTATAAAAACAATTCATAAAGGAAAATGCTCTTTATAAGAATATTTAAGGAAAAATCAAGAAATCAATCTTAATGTACAGCTCTTAATGTATCAATCCAAAATAATTTAAAGAGGCAATATCAATATTTTTCTAACTCTGAATCCCTCCCCTTTTGGTTCCATAATTTCTGCACTTTGCATGTGCTTCCTTGAACATTTTTTGTTTTATTTAATTATTAAAATTTGTTTATTTGTTTCAGAGGTAAAATTTAGTGATTCATCAGTTGCATATAACACCTGGCGCTCATTACATCAAGTACTCGTGTTAATGCCCATCACCCAGTTATCCCTTCCTCTCACCCACCTCCCCTCCATCAACCCTCAGTTTGTTCCCTAGAGTTCAGTGTCTCTTAAGGTCTCCCTCTCAATCATCATCCTATTTTATTTTTCCTTCCTTTCCCCTATGTTTGTTTTGTTTCTTATATTCCATGTATGAGTGAAATCATATGGTATTTGTCTTTCTCTGGCTACTTAACATAATACCCTCTATTTCTATCCACGTTGCTGCAAATGCAAGCTTCGTTCTTTTTGATGGCTGAGTAATATTCCATTGTGTGTGTTATATTCCATTGTGTGTGTGTATATGTGTGTGTGTGTATATATATATGTACACATACACACATATACACATATGTGTGTGTATATATACATATACATATTGTGTGTATGTATATATACAGATATATACATATATATACATATATACGTATCTGTATATATAGATCTTATACCTCCTTTATCCATTCATCTGTTGACGTCCACAAAAAAATTTTTTTATCTAAGCTCTAGGCTCAATGCGGGGTTTGAACTCAGGACCCTGAGATCAAGAGTCACATGCTCTACCAACTGAGTCAGCCAGGCACCCTACTTGAATGTTTTTTAAATGGTATTTTCCCTATCTTGATATCCCAAATGTAATATTTTAAATCATTCTAGTTTCTTAAAGTCAACATTTTATATGATATTGAAAATAAAACAGATCTAAAGTGTATATAAACAATGAATCTTGGAATACTGCATCAGAAACAAATGATGTATTTTATGGAGACTAACATAACACAGTAAAAATTTTAAAAATAAAAAAATGAAGTGGACACCTTGCTACACATTTGAAAACAAAATTTGTATTCATTTTCCCCTGGTAGAAGATTCATTTAGGTTCAAAGGCTTATTATCATGCCTTCATGGCTTTCCTGACCATGATTTGAAAGGATGTCAAGTTGAATGTCACTTCCTTACCACGGACTATCATGTTTTAAAAACCACCATTATAATAAAACCCATTTAAAGTATATTTTGATAAGTTTAAGAGATTTCTTCTAAATAAGGATTTCTCCCTGGTAATCACGTTCCCAAGTAGCATAGAAATCAACTCTTCATCATTGTTCCTGATTTAACTGGTCACTATATGTTGTTCTGTCTAATTAATACCCATGTCATCCCCACTCCCTTCTCCTGGGTTTCCCAGGTGTCTTTGATGTCCTAACCAACAAGAAAACAAATTATGTCCAGCCATGATACTTTATTTCAAGGACTGTGCGTGTGTGTGTATATTTTAACTTACCAAGAGAAATTAGACATCCAAAGATAACAATAATCCCTTGACCTCCATATCACTAAATAGTCTGTGTTTACATTTTTCTGATTGTATTTTTTTAGCACTTTGAATAAGGAATCAAATAAGATCCATTCATGGTAATCGGTGCATAGGTCTCCTAAATTTCTTTTAATCTATTGATTCCCTACTCCTTTTTTTTCTGGAAAACTTTTTGTTGAAGAACCTGGTTTATTTGTTCCATACAAGGATGTACTTCTGCATCCCCAGTACAACAATGTGTTTCAATTATTTTTGCTTTTGGTAGTCTACAGTTAAACTATGATGTGTCTGATTCTGGCTTTCTACTCTGCCCTTTTGAAGCACCAGTGCCACGTGTTAGACTTTCTCATTCTTTCAATGCTTTTCTTAGCAGCTTTAATACTTTTAATCTCTTTCTCTGAGCTCCTTTTGAAGTAATGTCTTCTGATCTGTATTCCAATGGTCCATGTTTTCTCACCTGCATTCAACTTGTATTATTCCCTTAAGTTTTTTTTTAATTTTATTGACTACATTTAAATTTTTAGAAATTCTTTTTCATCAATTTTTCAATTCAGCTTGTTGATTTTTCATAGTTTTTCTTTTTCATATATTTTTCTTTCTTTTAAGCTTTAATTATTTTAAAAAAATGTGTAGACATTAACAGAGATTTCATTATCTGAAACCCTGGGAGTCTCCTCCTGCTGTGTGTCCCTCCAGAGAGGGTATCACATATATTTACCAGTCACTAAGAGGTATGACCCCACCCCCCAAACCACTTTGATTTTCATTTTTCAGCTGAAATCTTCCTAAGTAAGTCATGTGGGTCATATAAATTTGAAATTCTAACCCAGGCCTAACCACATGATGACATTCCTGTGATTATAAATTCTTAGGGTTGATTTCTTTTTTCTCCCTGGCCAGGGGAGAAACCAAGAAGTTTCCTGATGGTTGGCTTGTGCTGTTGGGCAAAATTATAGCTCCTTGGGGGCCTTGGCTTTATGCAGAAATTTCATTTTCAATTCCCAGCTTCACAGGGACTCAAGGCCATTAAAAAACCAGACCCTAAGTAATTGAGGCCTTTCTTCCCCCAGCTCCCACAGTGTCAGTCTATTTGTATATCCCTCTGGTTGTCAATTTCCTGTTTATTTTTCGTCACTGATAATTTCCTTATTTTTATTTTCTTATTATTTTTTTTTGTGAGCACTATCCAGTTAAGAGACGTTCTTAAAAATTTATCTAAAATTTCTTTTTTTTCCCTATATGTTCTATACTAAAGGGGTTTTCTGACTATGTAGTTTGGCATAATGTCAGACATAGAAATCCACTGGCTAATTCTACTTTTACCAAAAACCTCCTCTAAATCCATATTATCATAAATATCTAAATTCGCAAGCTAGTCAAAACCCTGAGGCTTTGCCTGGAAAGATACTGGTGTGTCCTGTGGATCAGCTGTTCTGATTGATTGTTGATGACGTCATCAAACATTATAAGTCCTCTGAGAAAATAATTACAGGGACTCTCAAGTGAAGATGGTGGTTCTTAACTACATTTCACAATCAGATGTGCACACTCAAAACATTTATATGATTAATGGCACATCAGTACCCAGCTTCAACGGGCACAGGTCCCGAAGGGACTTCTTTGTAACCATCTTCCTTCCTTATACAGTATTCTCATGTTTTTTTAAAAAAGATTTTTATTTATTTGACAGATAGAGATCACAAGAAGGCAGAGAGGCAGGCAGAGAGAGTGGAGGAAGCAGGCTCCCCGCCGAGCAGAGAGCCCGATGCAGGGCTCGATCCCAGGCCCCTGGGATCATGACCGGAGCCGAAGGCAGAGGCTTTAACCCACTGAGCCACCCAGGTGCTCCCAGTATTCTCATGTTTTATTCCCAGAGAACACTAGTTCTCAGTGACCCGAACCAAAATGTTCCACCACCACCATGACATAAGGGACCCCCAATTTTCAGAAAACCCTTAGGTAGTGAATATCAATTTGCTCAATCAAAAAAAAAAAATTTCCCCACAGTGGATTTCTAACATGTGTGGACCCAGAATTGCTTTTTGGCCATTATTTTAAGATGGAGGAATTAGTAGGAAACTTAGAGTGGCAGAAAACCCCATAAACTGAATTTCTTAACGATATCATAAATGTTCTCATCAGTGAAGATGCAGAAACCCACACCAAGTTTATGTAATAAAGTCTTCATTGCCAGAAGTAAACTTTTCTATAAATCTGAGTGTTTCCATCTCTTTAAGGTCCTTTCCAGCTCTCAAATTCCATTTACCTATTTGTGGCCACCTGATAACTTTGCTAAAGTTACTTTATGGGGAAATCAGACTATCAATATTTCATTGCATTCTGCAAAGGGCAGTGTTCCCTCTACGTGTCCTGACCCATGAGAAATGTACGAAACAGCATCCCTGAAACGGAGTTTTTCAAAATTTGTTGTTACCAACCATATGATAATGCAATCACATAAAATCAGGAGAATTTTGATAGCTCTAACATCTTAAATATACACCCATCGTGTTTACAAGTAGTTCATCCATGTCATCTAGTTTCAAAGCATTCTCTCAATTAGAGAAACCCAGACTGGCATCTAAAAAAGCCATTCAAAAAATAACTCAAGATATTTACTTGCCTTCTGAGAACACATTAGAATGCAGAGCTCTCAAAATTCCTCTTTTATCTCGCACCCACTTTCGACACACACTGCCGCAACGCCCACGCCTCTCTCCTCAACCCTCCTCGGACTCATCTCACGCCCTAGCTCAAGCTCCCTCCCTCCTTTCTCCCCCATCCATCTTACCCATGTTGCAGCACAGAAGTCTAACATACTGGACCACCTGGCCAGTTGAGTCTGACCCTCAGGCAAACACACAGAGCCGGAAGAAGCAGAACGTTCTTCATCATGAGAACTAGACCACTTACATGCGTGGCCATTTTCCTCTGACACACACACGTGTACAGGACTAGAAAGTACTATACATGTTTATAGCAAGCGCCATGTGACTTTTTCTGTGTTACTTAAAGTCTCTGGGTATTAGTTTCCTCACCCGATGAAAACTAGTATCTATTTCCTAATGTAGTCTGGAAGGTTCAATGAGGTCATACTTGCAGAGAATTTAGGAATCATGCCTGGTACACAGTAAGCACACGGAAAGTGTTAGTAGTTATTATTATCCGATGACGGTAATCATCTGTAGCAGATACTAATATCGTAGAGACAGAACTCATACTGCTTTATCCAGGTGATACAACCCACCTTAAGCAAGCCTTGGGGTAAGCACACAACTAAATATAGAACGGTAATGCTGGTGATGGCAGATGTAACAAAATTTTACACTTTCCTCCTTAACTGCTTTTTTATTCAAACCATGATAAAGCCATGATATATGCTTGCTTATCAGTGGAAACACTGGTATTATTATCTTTCTACCTCGTTAGTAACAGCTAGCTTGTCCCGAGTGTTTATGGTGTACTGGCACTCCACCCAAATTATTATTATCTCTCTTAACTACTAACAACTGCAAAAGGTAAAGATCATTATTACTTTCATTTTCCAGATGGGGAAACAGACTCTTTAGAGAGGTTCCTTAAGGGCACTGAAGACATCTTTCTTTGTGTGTCCATTGTCTATCTTGCTGCATCCCATAGCCTGGAACTTAATAAAGATTTATTGGATGGATGAAATAAAGAGTGAAACCTCACTAGACTTTATTGTGGTCCTGGACCTTATGCCCAAAACGGGTTTTCAAAACCAATGACAAAAGCAGACACAACCATTCTTCATGAACAAACCCATCTGCCCAGACCATGTTAGGAGGGAAACGGAGGATGAAACTATGAAGCCAGGTGAGGATCTTGGTGGGAGAAACTGTAAGATGCACGGATATGAGGATTGCCAAGGTGTTCGCACTATGCCAGATGGCTAGGGTCGCCAAGGAAGCGGTTCCAAGTTAGAGCCAAAGATGCCATCCCACTTGCTTCTTGCCATTTGCATTTCAAGGACCGGCACTGGTGGACCTGGGCTCATGGAAATGCTGAAACGGAAGCTGAAGGGCAGTTTGTCCGTCAACACACAGAGATACTGCAGTGCTCTCCTGAGACCTGCGGTCTAGGGAGAAGGGCAGGTCCAGGAGACTGGGCAAGGCGCCCACCCACCAGGGCTTTCCCAGTGCGGGTTGATGGTGTTTCTTCCTCGTTACCCATAGGGTGATATGCAATGGCTCAGCGGTTCTCAAGATTGTCACAACTCTACTGTTTTGTCCCCGGGGAGCTAGAACTTATCCCTAAGTTGACATGCAGATATGCAGAGCAGCAAATCATCCACTGCTGGATTCCTTTAAAGAAATAGATCTTCCTTCCTTGAGGAGCCATTCGAACGGTAGTTCTCAAAGCATGAACCAGCAGCATCAGCATCACCTGGGAGCCAAGGTCAAAGGAATCGAATAGGACAAAGAAAGCCATATTTTGAAGAGGGGGTAGTGATGGTAAGAGCTTATGCCCTCGCCGGTCTTTTTTTCAGTTTGAATGTGTATATGGATGGTCACAGACCTGTTGAAAATTCTCAAAATTGCCATTTATTGCTGGGGCTCCAGGTTTAAATGAGAGGGAATGAGGCCACAAACTTAGTGGGCCATTTAAACAGACTGGTAATAACTGATTTAATGTTGAAAGCTTTATTTAGGGAAAAACTTGCTACTCTCTAAGGATCTTAAAGAGCTGTTGGAGAGACTAAAAATGAGATCATTTGGATGAAGGTGTTTTGAAGCCATGAAACATCATGAAAATGTTAGTTCCAGGTAGTTGAAAATCTGGCAAGAAACTGGTTAAGGCAAAAGAGAATCAGGGGTCCTGATACAGATACAGTCCCTGAGAAAGGGATTAGAGGTCTTCATTCTTCACTTTGCAGGATTTTAGGTGCAAATACACATACACACACACACACACACACACACCCCAAAAACTGTGCCAGAGGCTGGGAATAAAATGTCAAACAAAAGCAGACATGGCCCTTGCTTTCATGAAGTTCAATTCTAATAGGGGAGATAGATATTTATCAAATAATTACATAAATGAATGACTAATTACTACACCTAAAAATAGTATTCTGAAGCAAAAGAAGATAGTTCTGTGACATCACCTAACAAGGAACCTATTGTAGATTGATGGAAGGAGGGAATAAAGAGGAAAAGAGGGAGTTTTAGGGAGGACTCCCCCAAGACAGTTCTGCTCCAACTGAGATCTGAAGAGTGGATAGAGGTAATTAGGTGGGAGGATAAAGGGTCAGAAAGGAAAGTCCTATGGACAGAGAAAAGTGGAGAAGGGCCCTGGTCAGGAAAGACCACATGTTGTGTATGAACAGCTGAACTCAGGACAGTACGTATTGCAGAACATAAGGACAAGAGTGGGGCAAAGGAAGGTGGTAAGGCAGAGCAGAAACCAGCTGTGGGTATCAACTGGAGACTGAGTTTAACTGCTAGAGCCAGAAATTCCACAATAGTGAGTTTAAACCACCGAGGATTTTGTTCCCTCACACAGAAGCCCAGAAGGAGACCGTCAAGTCTTACATGGTGGTTCTACAAAGTCACCAGGACACAGGCTTCCTTTATCTCTCTGCCTTACCATTCCTAATTCTGGCATTGATCCTCAAGGTCTCAAGATGGCTGCTGGAGCTCCGCCCATCATATCCACATTTCAGGCATGAAGATTTAGAAGTCTTTTTAAAGGGCTTTCCTAGCCACTCCATTTAACAGCTTCTGCTTACATCTTACAGATTATTCCTCTCTGTACAGGAGGTTACCTAGAAATGTCTTGTGTGTGTAAAGAGACACACACAATGCCATCCCAACAATATCGGATTTTTACAAGGAGGGGGAAAATGAATATTATGGAAAAGTAGTCTTTTCCATACCATATCAGGATTGCGGTTACTTTCTTATGATCAATAGCAAGTCACTGACAAGTTTTCTCAAAGAACACGTCATGATTGGCCACAGTGGCAAAAAGAATGGGGCTGGGCTAGCAGGACAAATGGGGAAGAAGTCCGGGAAAGCAGAACATGATGGCAGCAAAAGAAATGGAGTTGTTTTGAGAGATAGTTCTGAAATGGAAGTGATGGGAGGTCATGGTGATTAATCAGCTATGATGAGCGAGGGAGAGGAAGACATAGAGGATGATAAACACCGGATGGATTATGGTACCATTCCTTGTGATAGCACACAGAGGAAGAGGAGCAGATTTGCTGGGAAAGATCATGCACTTGGCCTTGGATGTGGTGGTGAGGAATGGCTTCCAAACAGAGAGGTAACAGGTAGCGGGGCATGCAGATCTGGACGGCCGAGAAGCAGTCTGAACCGGCGATGTAAGTTGGTTTTCATTGGCATGGAGAGGATCGTTGAAATCATAAATGATGATAATTTCCTGGAGATAGTGCACAAAGTGAGAAGAGGATCTGGCACTGAGACTCGAGGAAATTCGACATTTAATGAAAGGGGGAGGAGAATGAGCCAGAAACAGAGACAAAATAGGAGCAGGCAGAGAGGTGGGCAGGAGAGAGCAAGATGTGATGTCCCAGAGCCAAGAAAGTGCAACGAGAGGAACCACACCCCGGGCTGGGGAGGCGTCAAGGAGAGCGGGACCGAAAATGTCTTTTGGATTCACAGCATGGAAAGTATTAGGGACCTTAGGACTCTTAGAGGAATGTCTGGGCTGTAAACCGGATTGTCATGTGCTCAGGAGTGAACCAGGTACAAAAAAATGGCAGCAACGAATACATAATTTGTTAAAAGACTGACTCTATAGAGAGAGGAAGAGAAGGGGAGTTGTAGCTGGAGGGGGGACATGGCCCAGGGAGGTAATTTTCTAACAAGGAGGCACCAAGAGGGCATCAGATACTGGGTGGGAAAGACCTAGTTGAGAGGAGAGAAGGGATCATTGATATATCTAAGGTTTCTTCCCAAGGAAGGTGGGAGAGCATGGGATCCAAAGTAGAGGTCATGGGGTGCCCCCAAGGAGGTTGAAGGGCAAATATGGTTAGAACTATCAGACAGACTGCGATTTGGGTCAGAAAGTAGGGTAGTGCAGTTCCCGATGGACAACCTCTTGTCCTCAACCTCCCCGAGGTAGATCACCCTGGAGAAACGGAAGTCACGAAAGCATTATAATTTTTATGAAAAGTGCAGATGGTGTTAAGGACGTCCTAAGATGTCCAGCACTTCTATGTTGGCGTCTCTCTTGACGTTTAGTTAAAGGAGACCTCAGTAAGTTGGGATCTACTGAACCTTTACTGAATCATATGATCCTTAGCACAGCCCTGGGAGGCAGATGCTACTGTAGTCCTAATTTTGGAGACCAGGCCACTGAGGCTTACAGGGGCTAAGCTCTGGTCTGAGATTTTGGAATGCTCACTGGTATCATCTGCCTACTGTGGGGTCTTTACTGCCATGGGCTACAAGCCTCCCCAGGAAGATGCTGATTGACACATCAGCTCAGTCAGACCCAATGTGATGAGCAGGGAGACAGGTGTCTGCCCACTTAAGATGAACCCACCGTGTCTGTGGCCAGAAGGTGATCACGACATCATCCCTCAGGGAAAGGTTTTCTCCTCTCCAAGTGGAGGAGGGAATGGAAATGATTATGAAATGGAAGGGGGAGAAAAAAAATCAAGAGAAATGAAACAAGAAATGCCACCCAAAAGAAGAACAAGTTTATTTAAAGTTAATCTCCACAAACAGAAGGCCAAGTGTTGATACGAGCATAAAAATGCTCAGGCAAATATGCAGCACGTGGGACTACCAAGCTGCTGCTCTGGGATTTCCAGGCTTTTGCTGTGGAGCCTGATGCCCTCTTGGTGCCTCCTTGTTAGAAAATGACCTCCCTGGGCCATGTCCCCTCTTACAGGCTTTTGCTGTGTAGCCTGAAAGGCAAGGTCTGTTTCTGCTCCACCGTAAAGCACTTTCCTTCCTTCTACCCTATGCTCTCTTCCAGAGAGGTCTGCTTAGTTCGCGGAGATGCCATACACAACCAACACGCAGCCAACTGTGTGCCCTGGGTCCCCACACCTTCCTTGAGACAAAATGGCAGCTCAGATTTTTTTTTTTTTTTAAAGAGAAGAATCTTTGGTCATTTTTAACAGACCTTAGTGAAGTCTGACCTATGGCTACAGGTTATGAGGATGTGTGCATGAATTCATTTACTTCCTCTTTTTTAAGCTCCGGTGACTCCGGCCAGCAAAATGGGGGGTGGGATCGCTGACAGGTGTCCGCTTGGGGCTAGGCTCTGGGCTCTCCTGGGAAACACCAGGAGCATTGTTTTTCTAGAGAAAAAGGAAGCCTCAAGGCTGGGGGTGTTGCCTTCACGACTTCTGGAAATCTGAGAAAGGCTTTTGAGCCTTCTCTCTTCCCTCCTTCCTCTCCACCCAAAAAGAACTTCCCCCAAACCTGTAAATCCTGAGAATAGTTAATGACATTTGTGTTGAAGATCCTTTGAAGGTTGAATCGGGAAACTTCAGAAGGCTTGTAATTATTTTCAGTGTCCTTTGGTTGGGAGGGGATGGGTTGACAGGGGGCTTGACTTTGGGATTAGGCAAGTCTGGAAATGTAAGGCAATTAACAGTAAATGATAGTGACTCCCTTACCAAAAAGGGGGGGGGGCTTTTTCTGGTACTCGGAACCGAAGGGCTATAGGATGTAAAATTCCTTCAATGTCACTGACGCATAATCTTGTAAAGCAGATTATCTCTGCCTTAATTTGTGGCTTCAGTTTGGATAATTGAGGGGAAAGCTGGATCCAGGGAGGGTGTTGCTTCTGATTTCTTGCCTTAGAACTTGACAGCTACTTTTGGTTCATTGATTTCACTAACCTTGACCAAGGGCCTTAAAATCTCTTTCTAAGATACTGAACTTAAATGGAAAACAAGTGTATCAGGGGGTGAGGTCACCGGAAGACGACCAGGAACTACATAGAAGTCGTGACTGTAAATGTAATAGTAATATTCATAATGGCCTCTAATTTTTTCCCAGCTGCTAGGCTCAGTGTCTTACAGGAATTGCCTCATTTAAATTTTTTCAATCACCATAAGGTGGGTACTATTATCTTTCCTTTCTGCTCAGGAACTGGTTTTAGAGTTGGTGAAGAAATCTCTCGTGGTAGGAACGCCTAATCCAGACCCTGGGTCCGGACCACAAGACTTCCCTGCCCCAGAGAAATGTCATTCCCTTGGTGCAAGAGCCACGTGGAGGAGGGAACTGGCCAAGTCTACAGGGAGGAAAGATGGTCAGGCGACTGTCACTGAACCAGAGCTGGATAGAAGTTCGGACCCCATCCTGCACCACTCCAGCTTGCAAACATGTCATTATGATCTACCCTGAAATGAGAACTGACCAGGTCAAGGCTTCTAGAGTCCCGAAGACTATGTAGCTTTCTTTGCCCTCTTCCTCTCTGGGGTCACCCCCAAGCACTCAAGTCTTCGTGATAGCCCCTCCCTGCTTTCCTGCAGAATTTCCAAGGAACAAAGCTCAATGGAGACATGTCTTACAGTGTTTTAACCGCGTGTTTATATCATTACTTTGTTTGCTCTGCACTGAGCCTTGTGATGTAGGCCAGGACACATGTTATATTTTCATTTTTTGTTATTCCTTTTCTATAAACTAGGAAACTGAGTCCCCAAAAGGTGAGCTAACTTGCCCAGGGCACTGAGGTAGTGTGGCACAGGACTGGGACCCTAGCTCAGGATCTTTAGCCCCGAGCCCCTCCCGGCTGCATCAGATGTTCTTCTAGAACCTTCTAGGTGTAGGC
Source organism: Lontra canadensis (assembly GCF_010015895.1). Classification (NCBI taxonomy): domain Eukaryota; kingdom Metazoa; phylum Chordata; class Mammalia; order Carnivora; family Mustelidae; genus Lontra; species Lontra canadensis. The sequence continues at coordinate 9,486,396 of NW_022631025.1, read as the reverse complement.
TTTTGAGCGAAGTACTCTGGACAGGAAGTAGACAGGGTCTGAGCCCGGGAAGGATTACGATTCTCTTCGGGAGGCAGAGGGAGGCGGCACTTACTCCCACCCAGTTAATGACCACACAAATAGTTCGTCGTTCTCACACAATAGTTCAGAACTATTTCACAGGCACACTTGGTTTGATCTTCCTTTCCGCACCCCACCCCCCCTACTCCGCAGCCCTGCCCCAGGGATTTTGTGCACTGGCTCGCAGCAGGTGTGCGGTACGCGCTGGTGTCCCCAGAGCGTGTGTCAGTGTCTCGCAGCGGCCATGTGCGGGAAGGAGTGGAGGAGACTCTGAAATCAGGCCAGTCTGCATTCAAGTCCTGCCTCGGAGCTTTCGGGTCCCCTAATTCTGTGCAGGCACCTGACCTCTCAGCGCCTGGGGCCTCGCCTCGGAGAAGGAGATCAGAGTCCCTACTTCACAGAGTGAGGGGGGAGAACTAAGGTAGCGCAGGGCACAGAAGGAGCCGGCAGGAAATGCTGTCCCTCTAGCTGTTCTTGTGATCAGGGCATCTACCTTCCCACCTTTGTCGCTTTCAGCCCCTCTCAGTTGAGCCTGTAAAGCGACCCCCCTCGCCGCCACGTGTATTTCAACATGCGCTTCTGTCAATCTGTCCTGGTAGGCAGTTGGTTCTCTTTTATCTTCATTCAGGCGAGGAGCACGATCACATCCGAAACCGTAGTTCAACCAAGTGCAACTGAGGACAGTCACCTCCCCAGGGGCAGGGATGCATGTGAATAGGATCCACCTGAGACCCTCTAGGCAGGTGTCCACTCTGCCCCCCACCAAGTGCACCAAAACACAGGTTAAATTTGGAACAAGAGCTTTTGACCCAGAACCCCCTTTTTGCTATTTATGGTGCCCTCACACTAAGCACCCATTGCTGGGTTGGTTGACGGTCCTTCCAGCCGGAAGAAACCAAGTCAGTACCTATTCAAGGACTCCCGGACCCTTCTCAGGAGAGCACATTCCACGGGGACCAAACTGAGAGCGGATTTCCTCCCTCCTCTGTGCCAGTGTTGGACACAACTGCTCCCAGCCCAGACGCCCCAGAGACCAGATGACTCCCGCTCTGTACTATCCAATCTGCTTGCTCGCTTCCCTCAAAGCAGTCTTAGAAAAAGAAAATGTTGATGTTAAAACGGGGCCTCTGGAAAAATAAAGTAAGAGGAAAACAGAAACGGAGGCAAACCAGCAGAGACTCTGAACTCCAGGAAACAAAGTGAGGGTTGCTGGAGGGGAGGGCAGGAAGGGGAGGCAGTGACTGGGCGATGGGTACTCTGCTGTTTTCTGTGTCTCCAATTTATGCATCCCTCTATTTCAGGCAGGAAAAACAACAACAACAACAACAACAACAAAAAACAATAAACGGCCGTGACTTTCAGAGTCACCTCCCATAGGCACCTTCCCAGACCCAGAAGCGCGCTCCCTTCCATTCTTTAGTATCGGTTCCCTCTCTCTGCTGCCCTGCACAGAGACGGCATGGGTAGAAGGGCCCATTCCTACTGCAAGCTACACACTTAGCACAAAACGCCTTCAAAAGGATTGGACAGCAGCTTGAGCTCTACCTGTCCAGGTAAAACTCTTGAGTGTTTGCTGTTTTCTCTTGGACAATTACTTTTCTCATTTCTGAACCTACCTACAGCTGACTCTGAACTCTGAGTATATGCCAAGCTCTGCGCTGAGGTTGACTTGCATGATCTCGTTTAAGCCCAACAACGACGCCATGAAGTAGTCACTACTATTATGTCTGTTTTGATGTTAAGAAAAGCAACGGAAATTAACTAGATCCCCCGCTGCTCACCGTCTCCCACAGTTTTTCCCAGTTAGGAGACCCTGTGCGCCTGGTTCTCTTTAAAGATGAACCTTCTTTGCGGGTGGGGACCAAGCCTCCAAATTCTGTGCCAAGTTCACGGTTCATTCCTCACTACCAGGCGGGTGTTTCACAAAGGCCGAAATCAGTCCACTTCTCTGCAAGAATTTATACAAAGCATGTTTCTATTTACAGCCTCACGGGTTTTCGACTTAGTAGCAAACCCTATGGGATAGATAAAGGAAGTACACAATCTATTTGAGGGAGGTTAGTTCATATGAAACAGAAAAATCAATGAAGTGTTAAACTAAAAATAAACCTATCAGCATCCAGAGAGAGCGGGGAGATCAGGAAATCGTGGGGAGGGGGTGGGATTTGAAGTGGCCCTTGAAGACGGAGGTGATGTCAAGAGATGGAGAAGGGGAGAGGGTGAACGTGTACGAGCAAAGTCTTGGGGTGGAGAAAATGGGGAGTCCGCCTGTACTAATATAATGTGTACATTGTAATTCCTCCTCCTCATCAAGGCTGGGAATTCTGAGCCTTACAGAGTCTCTTCTCTTGATAAAAACAAATACCACTGAGCTCATCAAGGAAGAGTTTTCTCTCAAGCCTGGGAGAGGAGTCAAAGGACCCATGCATGGTGTGTTTCGGGATCAAGAGGACTGTTTCTTCGCAGTTCTCATGTTCTCCCTGTCCACCCTCTCCGACTTCTGATTTTCTCTGAACTCAGTTGGTGAAAACTGAATGTACCAAAGCTTTATGAGTGAAATACAACAACCTCGGCTGGCATCCCGGCTCGGGTACCCACCTGCCTCGGCCTGTCACAAGGATGTGACGACGACGCCGTGCCTCTCATGGCAGGTGCTGCGCTGGGTATTTTGCACGTATGAACTCCTTGAATCTTCACAGGCAGGGTAGTTCCATATCACCTCCTTTTCATCCACGGCAAAATGGACATTCAGCCAGACTAAGTAAGCGGACCGCAGTCCCATGCTGGTCACTAGCTGAGCTGGGACTCCAAACTCCGGGGTCCACGGGATCTCTCAGTGCCTGTTCTCAGACTCCTAAGAACCACTTCCCAAGTCACTGATCTTCCCGGGTCTCCGTTTTGTCATTTGTAGAGTATCCATGGCAACAGCACAGAGCGGGGAGGATAACAGGTACCACGAGTGAACCGTCTAGCCGACACGTGGCCGGTGCATGTGCTCCTCGCTCCCGGGCTTCCCCGGCCTCATCCCCAATGAGACGCTTGTTTTCAGCAGAAGTACCACCGCTATGAGTTTTTACCATTCAAACCCAGTGCACGTTCACATGAGCTTGTCTTGAAATGCGATGACACTTCTTCAAGGATTTCGAAAGCAGTCAGTAGGGCGGACTCTTACCTAGTCTTTCTCAACCTCTGTGCTACCAAGCACAGAAAAGGACATGTCTTTTTTGTTTTTTGTTGTTGCTTCTTTTTGTCTTTGAGCTTCTCTCTTTCTCCTTCTCGTGTTTCTCTTTTGCATGGCTTCATAGCTCTCAGCGAAGGTGAAACTAGGAAAATACATCCCCCAGAGGTGAGTGTAGAGGTGACGAAAGGGGTAACAAGGCTCTATTGTCCTCGGTGGGGGTGGGGGAGCCCACAGGCCCCCAACTCAGGCATTAAGTACTGTTCTACCGCATGCTCACACGGGGCAGGTGTTTGAGCAGGTGGGGCGGCCCCGAGGCAGTTGCCGAACAGGCTACACAAAAGGTTAGTGAACATAATTACACTTTCATAAAAATGAATGTTGGACTTTCTCCCCTGCTGCGTCTTAGCTACGGGGGGCTAAAATAAATATTTTAATTAGTTTCAGCTCCCAAAAGCGTCTTAGCAGGCCAGACTTCCGAATCTGCCTCCCACAGGGAAAACACTTGCAAATCCCACCAGTTGGCAACAAATCCCTCGGAAACAAAAACCCAAAACCCAAAAGCACGTCTCTAACTAAACAAGTAAGGGCTTCTTAGATAGACAGCTTCATTGTGCACTTGGCAGCTTGGAGTGACACAATCTCGAGCAAAAGCAGAACTTCCGGACCTTTTGTCATTTGCCATGAGCTGCAGAATGTCACCACCAAGGTGCAGCAAAGGTCCTGGAACCCAGCAGCCCTTCATTTGACATTTCTAGAAAACACAGGTGCATCCCAGAGAGTTTAGGGTACATAAATACTAATGAGCTCATGGTGGATTCAAAGTAAGGTTTTCTTTTCTTTTTTTTTTTTCCTTTTCTAAAATGTTCACAGGTTGTAAAACTTATGCATGACCATCCCCACCTTATGAAAGAGGCGCCAATACTCCTCTTTCGCACACGAGGGGTCTGGGCTGAGAACTGACTCTGGGACCTGCTCGGGGTTCAACTGGCAGATGTGGGACCTGGAACCAAATGGTCTGACCAGCTGTCTTCTGATTCCTGTGTAAAGCCCCCAGGGCCATTTTAGAACAATTGAAGACAAAATGTAGCACAGACATGAAAAAGCCAATGTTCTTGGGTGGGGCAGGGTGGGGGTAAGGGGAGAGTCCACGATCTCTTTTTTTTCTTTTTTTTTTTTTTTTGAAGTCCACAATCTTTTAACGCAACACCCTTATTTTATTTTCATTCAGGCCACTATCTCTGGGAGGGAAAGGGGCTACATTCGGGAGTATAGTTCAGAATGATGGGCGCATTGGAACACACAGGGTTAAAAAAAGAAAGAAGAGAGGTGAACTCCAACTCCCCCCACCCTGCCCAGAAAAACTTGGTAGATCGCTTATGTTTTGGTAGGTGAATTGGTAGAAACTTGAGAAACTTGGTGAACCAATAACGTTTTGGGGAAATAAATCTCCGCCTTGTGATACCTCTTTGCTTTTTTCAAAGAGCTTTCAACTCTACCCTCCTGCTGACATCCATGATCACTGAGTCTGTCAAGTCCAGTTTTCGAAAAGACTAAGTTCATGGATTTCTGGGATTAAAGAAAGAATTTTTATTTTACGTCGTGGCTTCAGGTGGCATTCATTGCACACACAATCCTCTTTCTCAAATCCCAATAAAGCTTAACTAAACTTTCAAGACAGATTGGGATATGCTATTTTTATATATATTATAAGAAGTATCCTGACAAAATTCTTTAAAGCAGTGGACTTTTCTTGTTATTCATTTATTTATTCGAACCCATTTTGAGCACCTTGCCAGACCCTGGGCTGGGCGCTGCGTGTATCAGACTCTGGAGGGGACCCGCAGCAAATACGCGCAGACAGTTCCGAATTGTGATCGCTGGAATGAGCGAGAATAACAGCGGGCAGAGGAAAGGGACTTGGTTTTGGGTGGTCAGTGAGAGCATCTCTGAAGAAAGAACATTTGTACTGCGACATGATTGATACATGAGGGGCCAGCAAGGTAAAGACTGGGAAACAGGAAGAAGGGAGAGAGAGGGAACACATTCCTAGAACAGGGAACAACATCTGCAAAGCCTGGGAGGTAGGGAAGTGTTTGGCAGATTTTTCTTTAAAGATGTATTTATTTATTTGAGAGAGAGCGAGCGAGAGAGAGTGAATGAACTCCTGAGTGGCATGGAGAGGCAAAGGAGAGGGACAGAGAATCCCAAGCAGACTCCCTGCTGTGTGCAGAACCCGCCTCAGGGCTCCCTCCCACAACCCTGAGATCACAACCCAAACAGAAACCAAGAGTGAGACCAGTTGTGGATTGCGCTACCCAGGCACCATCACTTGGCAAGTCTGAGAAACAAACAGGAATGTCAAGAGCTGGGGCAGGGTGTGGGGGGGGGAGCCAAAGAGGATGTGGGCGAGAGACTTTAAAGGACCTTTTCTTTACAGATAGACAAACACTTCACAGAGAACGCAGGGAGTGAGGAAAGCTATCAAGGTGGGAGCCTCTGTAGACCCAAGAACTCTCAGAGGTGAAATCATTTTCCCTCTGAAATTACAAAATTAGTCAATGAAGAACTGATTTGATTTCCATATATATTTTTTATCCCTCAATGGGGTAAAAGGTGTGACTCTTGTTTCTGTGTAAGTTAAGAACTCATTGGGTGACGTACTAGCACATTTTTCTCAGTTTCAGGGAATAACGTGTGGGCAAGAAGTTCCAGAGCTGGCGAGCGGCAAACTGACTGTGGTCCACAGACTCAGCTGCTTTGCCTTGGACAGTGTCCTACAGAATCTGAGAGGGCCGCAGGGCCAGAAACTCCTTTTGTAATGTCACACAGCTCCGCCCCATTTCTCTGCTTCCCCAGCAGGGAGCCGGACCCCGTGACAGTTCTGCCAATGGAATGTGTGCTTCTAGGTCCTATCCATGAAAATCCTTCTCCCAGGCTCATTCTCTATATCTGCTCCTGAATGCATGGAAGGATAAATATCAAGAAGATGCAGGTCCCATGCAGAGAAGAACCGTGTCCCTGAAGGATCTGACAGAGTCTCCACCATGACCTGCACTGGCTGTGGTAGGACAAATCAGTAGGACTTCGTGGAGTTCAGCACTGAGAAATTGAGTTTGTGTGTTATGACTGTGTCTTTGTTTAGGTCCTTCTAAAATCAGGTTCTGAGATAGGGAGTCATGTGCAAGTCATTTATGAAGGTGATCCCTGGAAAAATCAGGGGAGTGGAAACATGGGATGGGGCAGGAGTGGAAACCAATGCATGACACCTTGTCCGCCAGTCTCTGCTGGGGGCAGCTGGGGCTCCGTCACAGAGGGGAATTGTGGGGGACAACACAGAAGACACCTGAGAGCTATCTCAGTGGAGATGTGAGGAGACCGGGGTATCGAGGCACTCCCTCTGCTCTGTCATTGGTGGAATGCTGTCACCAAGAGCATGAATACTTCAACGTTCTGCATGTACCCTGCACAAAAACCAAGTGTGCATACGACGTTTTCAACGAGAGTTTAAGGTGTCTTCAGAAGGCAGCCTGGTGTGCAGAGACAAGGGCTGTGTGAACACGAGGAGGGCACCAACAGCGTCTGCTGAAAACATTCAGCCCACACTGACTATTCATTCCAAATGCATTTTCTTCTCTGCCTAGTCTACTTTGAAAGCTGCTCAAAACACGTCTGGATGAAACCTTCCCCGATGACCCCCACCCATGACATTCTCCTATGTATATCTGAAGCTGTAGCATCCAACATAGTCATTGGCCACATGTAGCTATTTCCATTTCCATTTTAGCTAATTAAAATTAGCGAATTAACATTAATGAAAATTAAACATTCAGTCCCCTCCAGTGCACTAGCCACATTTCAAGGGCTCAACAGTCAGACAAGGTCATCAGCTATTGTGCTGGGAACCACAGAGAGACTATGTTTCCATAACCACAGAAAGTTCTTTTGCATAGTACCGATCAATAGAACGTGCTGTAATTCTTGGTCTTGGCTTTTCTTGTCGGTGCTCTTGGGTTTTCTGTAAGTACTCACCGTTAAAGATGAAATGCACTTCAAAAATGACAGTGCCTGCTCACCACATCATGTATTATCCCCAAGTGAGGTTCTGTACCAGGGTCCCTGTGGTCTCATTCAGAGAGATACGGTGTGTTCTCCTGTCCCCTCAGTCTTATGTGGAAAACTGGAGAAGTTGCTTAGGGTGGAAAGACAGGGAAGAGCAGGTATGATCCCAACACCATACCCTTGGGGGAATGGAAAGAGGCTCATTAAAATCACTTATTGCTTTCTATTTGAAAAAAAAAACAACAACAACTATGGGTTCCATACTTTTGAAATGTTTTGAATGGTTTAATGTGGGTGTTTGGTTTTGTTTGGTTTGGTCTGTATTTAGAATCCCATAGTGACTGAGGCAGCGTAGAATCAAGTTAAAGCACTCCGACTGCGAAGTCTGACAAACTAGGGTTAAAATCCTAGCTCTGGTACTTGTCACCTGTGGGCTCTTGCACCATTGACTGGTCTTTCCTAAGCCTTGGGGAAATAACATTGCCTTCGTGGTGGTTTTGTGAGGATTCAGTGAGGAAAATGCCATGGGAAATGTTATAAACGCTATTATTATTATCAGCAAGAAAACCAGATGCAAAGGAAAAGGACACAAGATAAGAATACACTTCTGGTTGCACACCATGTTGGAAAGGTCCAAAGCAGAGAGTGTACTCAGGAGACTCCCTCCTAGAGAAAGACGTGCGGAGTTGCAGGAGATGCATTTGACAAATGCTCATTTTTTTGGGGGGGGCGGGGATATTGATATATTTCCATTAGTGTAAAGACTTGGATTATCAGATAAGAATTGCATTCTCCCCTTGTCCTATGTCTCCAAACAAATAATATGTCAAGTTGAAGCTACCATTTGGTGAAAAAAAAAAAAAAAAGAAAAGAAAAAGAAAGGGAAAAGGATGATGTTAGAAAAGGACTAGAGAACTTTAATCACTCACACTTGTTTTCAGAAAATAAAGTCATTATAGGAAATATCTCTTTTTCTGTCTTCTCCATCTACATGTCTTATCCTTTTGAAGAGAATGGAACACTTAGAGTACAAGTACTGTCTTCTTTTTCCAAATGTTAATGTTCCCAAGCACCTCTGAGGCATGACTATGTCCTTCTCTTGGCCATTGAGCTGTGAAATATCATTGTACTGTCCCATAATCTCACCAAACAGAGGCATTTCCTGCTGAACAGGTCAAGCTAGGACCATCTAAGAACAGTATTTTGGCCAATGGCCATAATGTCATGATGAACAGGATTTGGGCAGAGGCTCAGAAATGGCAGTTAGTAGATCTGCCTCCTTTACTAAGCCCTAACTTACTGTTAGGGAAAGATGCTCAAAATCAGTTGTTAAGTGAAATAGGCAGATTACAAAAGAGGATCTAGAATGTGATCATATTCTGGTAAAAGCATGGAAAGTGTCAATTTGAGTTATTTGTTTATAGCCACCAAAATTCACTTTGGCTCACAAGGAAAATAATTTATAGGACAGATGTGGAAGTTTATGGAACTATCAGTTAGCTATCGCTGCATAACAAACCACCCCGAATGCAGGGGCTTAAAAAATCAGTTTATCCAGCCCCTCAGTGTAGGCTGCTCTTCCCCATATATCTCAAGGCAGCTAGTTGCCTGAAGCCCTGGGCTCTCCTCTAAATGTTTTCTCATCCCCCAGCAGTGTTGGCCCTTCTTGTTCTTATAAGGGAGCCAGGGTTCCAGGAAAGAGTGTGGAAGAGCACACAAGGCTCCTGGAACACTAACCTGTGAGCTGGTACTCTCTCACCTCCCCTGTATTCGGGCCAAAGCAAATCACAGGATGTCCCAGATCCGAGGGCCGTGGGACTAGATTCCACCTCTGAAATGGGCATGAATATGACAGCCACTAATTGGGACCATCACTGCAATCAATTTACCATAAAAGCATTAAAGGGAAAGCTGAAGATTGGTTCTCAGAAGACCCAAGACACAGGGATGTGCCCTGTGTCTGGGTGATAGGAACTAATGGGTGATCTCACTGTTCTCATCTCAGGAGGAAGGAAGCCCAGCATCTTCACTCATTTGGAGATGGAAATATCTCCTTGGGCAGCTGCCTCCTGCTTTACCAGCACAGGTTGTGATGTCCACATTGGCCTTTCCACTACAAATGACATTCAGTTGACTGAGGGACCCTCCGAACAGCAAAATCAGGCTGTGGCTCCCTGAAGAAGGTGGATTGAAGACTGTGCCACCCACATCAATGCTGTCTCCATACATCAAAATGGCGACAGTACTAATATATGTGTGTTGCGTTTCTAGAAGAGAGTTTTCTTTTCATTTGCATGTATTTCTAAAATTTCTCCAAGGAATGTATATTAGTTACATAATACTTTTATTTTTTATTTTTATTTTTTTTAAGTTGAAGCTGTACAATGGTTTTATTTGATACAATTGGGTATCACAATATCACAATGTGATGACCACCATTAGCTAACATTCCCACCATGTTACATAATTACTGTTACTTTTTATGTGGGGAGAACATTGAAGATCTACTCTCTTAGCAACTTTCAAGCGTATAATACAGTATTGTTAACTATAATCATGCTATTGTACATTAGATACCTAGAACTTACTCATCTCCTAACTAGAACTTTGGACTCTTTGATGAACATCTCACCATCTCCTCCCCAAAGACCATGGTAGCCACCTCTCTACTCTCTATTTCTGTGGATTCAGCTTTCTTAGATTCCATGTACGAATGATACCATACGATATTTGTCTTTCTCTGGCATATTTCACTTAGCATAATGCCTTCAAGGTGTATCCATATTGTTGCAAATGGGAAGATTTCATTTTCTAGTTGCATTATATTTTTAAAGTTATAGAAAAAAGTTATAGAAATACACAAGCTTGCGGGAGAACAGGGGCAGCGGTCAGGTATTTGGAAGTCAGGTAGTTTTGCTTCAATTCTCCTTCTCCTCATCCCTGTTCTGTTCTTCCCCCTCCTTCACCTCTTTTCCCTTTTTTTTTTTTTAATATTTTTATTTATTTATTTGACAGACAGAGATCACAAGTAGGCAGAGAGGCAGGCAAAGAAAGGAAGGGAAGCAGGCTCCCTGCTGAGCAGAGAGCTGGATGCAGGGCTCCATCCCAGGACCCTGAGATCATGACCTGAGCCGAAGGCAGAGGCTTAACCCATTGAGCCACCCAGGCGCCCCTCCTCTTGCCCTTCTTCCTCCTCCTCTCCTACCTCGACCCACTCCTCCTTCTCCCACTACGCACATGCGTACACACACGTAGAAACACACCCCTTCTATCTCATTCCTGAAAGGAAAGTGCTTTGCGTCTCTGTCTTCTCATCTGTCCCATGACAGGAGAAGAGACGGTCTCCAAAGTCAGTCCCACTTGTGAATAATGACCACACACACAGTTCTAATTTATCTGATAACTTATTGTGTATCCCATTTGGCACCTTTTCTTTGTTCCAATCAGGATACTGTATTTTAGCTCTAAAACCTCATAATTAGCCTCAAAGCACCTGGGCGAGGGGAGTTTTCTCCAGCGTCCCCTTCTTTGGGGCCTGTCACCCAGTGCTGAGACAACAATCAACTGACGACCATAGAGATCTGACAGGTGCTACTCCATCCCTGGGGAACTTCAAGCCTCAACTTCACACATGAAAAATCAGTTCCTGGGGGAAATACATTCCCTTGGCCTCCGCAGTATCTAGACACTAACAATGCGGGAGGCTGAAGGGGGACAAGGAAAAGCGTGTGTGAGCGCATGAGTGTACTCTGCATACGTTTACAGGACCACCACCAATGGCTTTGACCTCGTAGGCTGCAAATTAGGATAGACAAAAAAACAAACAGCGAAACAAAAACAGAGCATTCAGTTAAGTTTGAGTTTCAGATTAGCAAGCAATAATGTGTTGGTCTAAGTCTGTCCCATATATTCCTGATACTACCTATTTGAACAGCAAAGACTCAGCCTAAAAATGTGTTCATTTTCACCTGAAATTCAAACATTCCTTGCTAAATCTGGCAACCCGAGGTAGCACAGATGTCTAATGTTATTTGTTCTCCTACACCTGCCCCAGCCTCAGGCACGGACAGAATATATGACCCGAACCAGACTTTGGCCAAAGAAAGATCTAAAACTTCTGACTGTTTGGAAGCATCTGAAAGAAATCAGGAGAGGAAACATTTTATGGGAGGATATTCCTCATTTCCTTGTGGTCCTGACAGTCTGGAATAGGAATTAGAGTGTGGTTCTAAATTCAGAGCAAAAGGAGTGCTTTTTCTCCCCTTTCTTTTTATTTTCCTTCATAAAAGTATCATATATATGTATATATTTAAGAGAAGAAAACAAGCAAAAACTGTAATTAGTCGCAGACAGTAGTGCATGGGAGGCCAAGTAAGAGGTCTCCTTAGTATCTAAAAAAAGACGCAAGGTCTATTCTTCAACTCTAAGAGTTGAATTCATGAAATTAACTCATCATATCTTTGTAACCTCCCAGAACAGCTAAATGACCAGGAAAAGCTGTGTTATTAGCTCATGCACAAAAGGAAGGTAGGATAAGAAAGGGAGCAAACTAACCATGGAGCATGGGAAAGCCAGCTCCGTGATGAAGGCTGGGGCTGTGCCTGGCTTATACTCCCTGAGTGGGGTGGGGGGCTTCAGGTGAAGGCAGGAAAAGCAAGAGAACTGGGGGAGAGCTCAGACTCAGAGAAGACCTACTTCAAGGATAATTTGTATGTTGTTCTCGTCGTCCAGCCTAGTGAGAACTCTGGCTCCCCAAAACCTCCAGATAGCCTTGTGCATGAACATTGATGATACATCACAGGAGAGAAGGGCAAAGAGGTGTCCTCCAGTTGTGGGCCCAGATAAATCCAAGAGGACTTCGTGTAAGTGAAGGCATGTCAGTAACTCGGCATAGCTGTTGTTTCTTCCTCTGATGCTATGTCTTGGAATGTGGTTCAGTGTAGAAACCACTGAACTGTTCCCGTCCTCCCCGCACTCATGAGGATGGTCTATTTCAGCCTTCAGTGACACCACAGGCAGGTGTCCAGAGCACCACTCTATGAAAGGGCAATTTCCCCCATGTGCGCTGTGGGCGGGATGCTCCAGCTGGTAAACTATTCTTTGGTTATGTTTCCTAAACAGAGCCCAGTTGGATTCTCAAATTTCCCAAGCAGATACACTCGGACACTTCTTGTTTATGTTCTTTCCTCTGACCGTTCTAGCCTGAAGCCACACAATCAAGGTCAACTTACTCTATTTATCATTTACCAAATGCTCATGTAGCACAGGCCATGCACCAGGCAACGTTTTAAAATAATAACAAATCAAAACTGTGGCGAGATACCCCCTCACGCTGGTCAGAATGGCTAAATCTAACAAGACAGGAAACCACAGGGGTTGGCGACGATGCGGAGAGGGGAACACTTGCGCACCGTGGTGGGGAATGCAGGCTGGTGCAGCCTCTCAGGAAAACGGTGTGGATGTTCCTCACAGAGTTAAAAACAGAGCTACCCTATGACCCAGCAATTGCACTACTGGGTATTTACCCAAAGGACACAAAAATACTGATTCAAAGGGATACGTGCACCCTGATGTTCATAGCAGCACTAGCAACAGTAGCCAAATTATGGAGAGAACCCAATGTCCATCTACTGCTGGGTGGCCTGGGTAAAGTTGTGGTGTATATATACAGCAGAATATTAGACCTAAAAAAAAATGAAATCTTGTCATTTGCAACAATGTGGACAGAGCTAGAGGGTATTATGCTGCGAAATGTCAGAGAAAGACAAGTACCATATGACATCACTCATTTGGGAATTCAAGGAAAAAAAGGAACATAGAGGGGGGAAAAAAAGAAGAGAGAGGCAAACCAAACCATAAAACAGACTCTTAACTACAGAGAACAAACTGACGGTGACCAGAGGGGGGACGGGGGAGGTACGCATGGAAAAGGTGGTGGGGATTAAGGAGGGAGCTTGTCATGAGCACCAGGTGTTGATTTAAATGAGGAATTGCTACATTCTGCACCTGAAACTAATATTATACTGCATGTTAACTAGCTGGAATTTAAATAAAGACTTGAAAGATTAAAAAAAAAATAACCCATGTAAACCTATCAGCTGTAAGAGGTAGGGACCACCATGAGCCTCACTTTACAGATGGTAAAGCCGGGTAACAGAGTAGTTAAGACACCTGCCCAGATAAATGGCAGAGTCAACACCTTGGACCACGTTGTTATGTGCTCTCCTCCTTGGCATAGGCTGGCATCAGCACACGTCTTGGGTCATAGCATCGTTAATGCTCCTGATTCCTGGGAGAAGATATTTTCCTGGATGGAGTATCAGGGGAATGCTTATTGCCAGGTGGGCTAGGAAAGCTAACCAGCTGAAATCAGTTGTCTCACAGAATCTAGTGCTTGGCTCCCCAGAATGAAGTTGGGGAGGGAGAGGCACCATTTCCAAGGTGGTTCTGTAACCTCAGAGACGAAGCCGTCTCGTTTCCTGGAATTTGCCATCGATGGATTTGAGAGGTTCACAAATCCACCGGATGTTGCTAAAGCTGGGGAGAAACTCCTTTTCTAATGTTAAGAACATTTGTGCATGTGAAGGAGGTAGTATTATCATGATATGTGATAAGTGGGTGACCATGGGTCTCATCATCCAAACTGTACCACCTTTAAGAGTAACAGGGACATCATTAAGCATTATGCCAGCGCAAATTGGCCTTAAACCAGGACTCAGCTGGGCAAGCAGAAGGTATGGTCTCTCCAGCCATAGGTGAACACAACTTCAAGCTCTGACCTGGGTTTTATTCTGGATAAGCCTGACCAGGATCTCATGCAAGACCTTGGCTGTTCTCGACCTGGGTTCACATTGATCAATCGGCCAGGTTTTCTGTGTGCTGTCAGAGTTCTTGGTGGTAATGCCAATAGGGGACCTGCAGACCTGCTTTTGTCCAACACTGACACATCTCTTAAGAGAGCACCTGAGACCTCACAAAGTTAGGCCAAGTTAGTACACAAACACAAGCTTGCTAATTTTCAGCAGATGACCAGCTGCAGTCAGACTTCCGAATGGCTTTCTCCCTGAGCCCATTTGATACGCTTTAGCTCAGTGGAGGGTGACAGGAAGTCAAAGAGACTTGAAACCTTGTCAGCTGAACGACAGCTGAAGGGAATGGGAACACACAAGCTTGGAGAAGAGAAACAGGAGGGCCCCAGGGGGTGGCATCATACAGCTGACTTGCTGCCACATGCAAGAAGGAATCAGGCTTATTCTGAGTTCCCCACAGTGTGCTACAAAATGCAAACTCCAGGCCACCAGAATTCAGCTCAGTTTAGGGGATTTCTTCTTTTCGTCATTTTTTAAAATGTTTTAGAAACATGCTTTCATGATAAAAATAGCACATGCTCTTCGTTAAAAAAAAATACTTAGACAATAATAAAACCTGTAAGGTGCAAAGTAAAAGCTTTCCTCTTTTCTCCTGTTCCCCTTCCCTTGCCCACGCCCCCTCCCTGCAATGCCCCGGGACGCCTCCCCCATTCCTACCTGTGCTGGTGCAAACATGTTATCCGTATGTGTACTTGAGCCTACTATATGTGTACACAGAATTCTGTTCTGCCTATTTTTGTTTTATTAAAAAAATAAACTCGTAGAATGGGGATGCCTTAGGAGATGATGAAGAAGCATCCCGATCTGTAAATTTCTCCTATTTCTGAAAGACGTTAATCAGAGACGCCTCGTGGAAGGATCTGAAACAGTCAGTCAACAGGCCTTTAATTATTGACTGTAAGTCGGTTTTAGTCAACCTGTTTTGACATTGTTTTCATTAAAAATTTCTTACTAGGTGCCTCGAAAAATCGAAGCAGACCTTTCGTTCCAACACTTCTTTTTAAGAGAAATGGTGTTCAAATGACGTCAGCTTTTCGGCAACGGAGGGGCCGTCTGGGGATCTGAGTCACCCGCTCGGACCGAGGCCGGCGGAGCACTTGGTTGGGATTTTGGAGAGGAGACTGGAGCCACAGATGGGCAGGAGGAGAGGGATGGCCTGGGCGCCTTCCAAGGTCCGTTTCAGCGCTCTGATTCCCCGACTTCCCGCGCCAGCTCACCTGGGCGGTGAGAGAGATCAGGAAGAGCCCCTGCCTCCCCCTTCTCCCCCACCCCCGACCCCAGAGCAGCAGGTGCGCGCAGCCTGCCTGGTTCCGGAGGCCGCCCCCGGACATGTGGCTGGTGGACAAGGACGCCTGCCCGGGGGCAGTACGTGCCCCAGCTGCCCTTTGGACCTCGGGAGCCTTCCGTTGAGGTGCCTTGATGTAAAAGAAAACAAATTCCTCCCTAAACACTGCAGGTTCTAAACTGACATCAATACTTCACATTCTTAAGAGCCTGGACACGCAGGAAATTGTTCCTTCACCTGTTTCCTATTTTGACATTTCATCAAGATGGAATTTAGTGGCTATAAAAGATAATATTATTGTATTTGACTTTTTAAAAAAAGACACGCTGGTTAGATTTCTGTGTTCAGAATCCCCTCTGCTTGTGTATGGGTTGGGTAGACTTACTTTCTCTCTCTCTCTTTTTTTTTTTGACCTTGAAAAAAAGATCAGCCACAGAAACATTGTAGAAAGAGTACGTGGACCATTATATACTCATAATTCACCAGTCATTAATGTTTTATCATTCTTGCTTTATGTCTCTATATACAGATTAATACTATTATTATTTTTCGTGTATTTATTTGAGACAGACAGTGTGAACACAATGGGGGAGGAGGGGCAGAGGGAAGGGGAGAGGGAGAAGCAGACTCCCAGATGAGCAAGGAGCCCGATGTGAGGCTCGATCCCAGCACCCTGAGATCATGACCTGAGCCAAAGTCAGAGGCTTAACCCACTGAGCCATCCAGGACCCCCACCTATTAATATGATTGTCCAGAAGTGCCAGAGGCTGAATGATTGTGCCCACTCCCTAACTAGTAAGTTGAGATCAAACCTCCCTTTGGAATGAGGCAGGGAGGCCTTTAGGACGTGTAAGGTGATGGAGACAGAGTGCTGATGCAGAGTAGTGCCTTTATGAGCAAGACCCCGCGGAGCTCGCCAGCCCTTCCTTCATGTAAGGGTATAAGAAATCTGCTACCTGGAAGACGGCCTCACCCAATCCTGCTGGCACCGTGATCTTGGGCTCCCACCCTCCAGAACAAAGAGAAATAAATTTCTGCTGTTTATCAGTCCCGCTGTCTGTCGTATTTTGTTACAGTAGCCTGCACGGACCGAGACAGGAAATGTTTGAGGTGAATTGCAGACATCCTGACCCTTTCCACATAAACATGTGGGCAAGTGTCTCCTGAGAACAAGGGCACGGCACAGTGATCGGAGCAAGGACACTCAACACTGATATGATACTATTACTGAACGTGATCATATTCAAATTTGGACAGTCCCTCTGATAGTTCCCTTTACAACATAGTTTCTGAATCTAGAATCGTATATTTACACCTCGTTGTCTTGTTTCTTCAGTCTCTTTTAATTCCAGAAATTTCCTCAACATTTGTCTTTCATTAAGAATATAGATCTGTGGTTTTCTAGCATATCCTTTAAATTTGGTTTGTGTGGTGTTTCCTTTGGATGAGTTCAAATTATGCACATGCCGGGTCCTTCTCAGCACACCCCATGGGGAGGCACCTGCTGTCGGTTTGTCCCACTGTTGATGACATTAATGTCCATCATGGGCTTAAAGTAGTATCCAGGCGATTTCTCCATGTGAAAGAAATCCTTTCCTTTTTATAATTATTAAATAATCTGTGAATGGACATCGGTGGTGTCACCAGGTTTCTTCACTCTAAAGGTTACTTTTTTTTTTTTTTTTTTTTGGTCAGAATAAATCTATAGAGAGATACTTCTGGACTGTGTAGAGAGTTTGTTTACAAACAAATTGGTTTTAGCATCCATTGATGACACTTGCCTGAATTAATTACCGTATGACAATGGTGGGTAGATGCTTCTGGAAAAAGGGATATGGTAATACTGAGGTTTCCTCCATGCATTCCTTCTCCACTGTTCCTTCCCTCAGACCAAAAGGGATGGATACTCAGGACAAATCATTTGGACCAAGAGGACTACAGGTCCCTGAGAGCACCTTCTCCCCACCATTCCAAAGTCTGATTCGTGTCTGGAGGATGAGGCAGCCAAGCAGAGAGGAAAGAGCTTGGATTAAGAGTCAGATGGAATTTCCCACCTGGAGATCCCACAGCTTCCTCCAGCTGAACGTGTCCTAGACTGAACTCCACGGAACGGGGCCACTCCCTGGAACCTGGGTCTCTCCCACAGTTCCAATTTCATCGAATTGTGTCACCACCTCCCCAGTCGCCCAAGCCAAAAATCTGGACAACATTCTCCACTCCTGACTCTTCCTTGCTCTCCACATCTAATCAACAGCCAAGTCTCGCATGAGAACACCTTCCAAACATCTTCAGGAATTCCTTCTCCTCTCCCCAACCCTTCTGCACCACCCTGTCCAGACTGTAACGGTTTGACACCTGCTCTTCTACAGTTTCCTCCTGACTATCCTCTGGTCTCCAAGATTTTGTGCCCTACCTTCCCTTCTTCTCACCTCAGCCAGCGTGACTTTTCTGCCTTATAAATTTGATCATGCCCCTTCCTCCTTCCCGGTCATTAAACCTTTCAGCAGCTCCCTGTTGCAGGAAGGATCATTTGGTTAAAGTGGTATGTCTCAACTACCTCCATGGTATGCAAAGCCCCCACAGACCACTTTGCCAGGGATATTTGACATCATGGTGCCACCTCTTACTTACTTACTTACTGGCCTCAGTTTTGGCCAAATAGATCAAGACAGGTATAAGGTGACGTATATGTGGAAGATGTTCTTGAAAAAAATAAAACACATACATGTGCATCCAGAAGGCAATCTTCCCTTAGAAAATCATGGAAACAGATATGTCCTAGCCATTGGCTGAAAAAGCAGCCCCCACACTGTGGATCCTCCTTCTTAGTTGAAGAGGAAAGTACTCACCAGGGATAGGTCCTTCAAGCGTGCTCATCTGGGTGGGTGAAGCCATTGAAAAAGACCGGCCACCAGAGGGCGCACCATGACCCCGCAACCAGCTGGAGGAGAGATGGGTTCCACATTTATCTTGAAAGAAAAGATATTGGAAATGTATCAGATATATTTATTTATGCTTTCTGACTACCACATTCATTTCAAATCCCAGGGCAGCCACGTTCTTTTATTTTTATGCTGTATCCATGGTTTCAGGACAAACAGGCTAAGAAAAACCTTTCCCATCACTAAATGGAAAAGGAAATATGAAATCTCAGGTCCTTTTTTTTTTTTTTTTTTTCCCCTCCAGCAAGTCAGACTACATTTTAAATAGTCTCCCTTTAGGCAAGAACTCTTGATTCACTGAAGACGTTTCTAGAAGAAATTTCTGAATCTTCACATGGCACATTACTCATAAATATTTGAAAATTCTCAAGCATATTGAGGATGAGGCAAAATGATAATACACCACGATAAAGAACTCTCTCTGAGCATTTACAGTGGCTGTACCAAGAGTCTGGTGTATTATAAGTACATATAAATATGCCTAACTCAGATTATATGCCTTGAGGTTAAGTACTGTTGTTCCCATTTTTCAGATGAGAAAACCAAGACTTGAAGCACTTGAAAAATTTGACACGACCACAGAATTAGGATTTGAATACAGGAACAGGAGATGTCAAAGTCCATGCTCCCACTCAGCACGCCGTGTGTCTTGGCAACCTCTCTTCTTTCTCTCAG
Source organism: Lontra canadensis (assembly GCF_010015895.1). NCBI lineage: Eukaryota > Metazoa > Chordata > Mammalia > Carnivora > Mustelidae > Lontra > Lontra canadensis. The sequence goes on along the minus strand of NW_022631025.1, from coordinate 9,467,325 downwards.
ATGCCCCCTGACTCTACTTCAAGACTTTCTCCCTTTTCTCCCTTGTCTCATGAGTACTCACAGTGCAAAGTGGGACCCCTCCAGCCATCCTCCATACCTTCCATTCCCACTGCCCTGTGTTCTCTTGATTTTACCTTCTACTCCCCATCAGAGCGGGGCTATCCTCTGTGTCACCCCTTCAGAACCAATGTTTCTTGCTAGAGCACCTTTCAGTGCCTGGCAATCAACCAGTCAACAGAAATACTGATTGAACATCTCTGTGCTAGAGCAGTATGGCTCCTGCCAATGTGGGTCCAGGAAATTCTTGCTGAATGAGTGAATGAATGAATGAATATTAATACCCAGAGACAATAGAGGAGATTTCAGGTAGAGGACAAAAATATAAATCCTGGAATAAGATTTAGATTCTCACACCATTTGAGTGGTACTTAGTACAATTCACCAAATATTTCTGACGATGGTCATCTCAGGGTCTTCTGTTGCCCATTGCTTGGTACTTCCAAATTCCCGAGAGGCATCCGTGTTTGGGATTTGGGAATAAGAAATGAGAATTCCCAGGAATTCTGAAATCACAAATTATTCTGTATTTTTCATGACACTTAAATAATGTGCAACCATAATGACTATCAAGTCCTTCTTCTGTAATAGGATCATCCGCTGGAGGGTTTCACTAAAAAATAGTAATGGGGCACCTTGGCATCTCAGTCCATTAAGCATCTGCCTTCTGCTCAGGTCATGATCCCAGGGTCCTGGGATGGAGCCCCCAGGTCAGGCTCCCTGCTCTGCGGGAAGTCTGCTTCTCCATCTCCCTCTGCTGCTCCCCTTCCTTGTGCTCTTTCTCTCTCTCAAATAAATGAATAAAATATTTTTAAAAGACTTTATGTATTTATGACAGAGAGACAGCAAGAGAGGAAACACAAGCAGGGGGAATGGGAGAGGGAAAAGCGGCTTCCCGCTGAGCAGGGAGCCTGATATGGGGCTCAGTCCCAGAACCTTGGGATCATGACCTGAGGCAAAGGCAGATGCTTAACAACTGAGCCACCCAGGTCCCCCTGAATAAAATATTTTTTAAAAGTGCAATAAATGGTTTATTATTATTATGTATCAATTTCTTGTGGTAAGATTATATGTTTCAATAACATAAAAATAATCTTTTCCTTATGTAGATGTTTGACAATGGAACATATTAAAAGGGAAAAGAGACATAAATATCAAATAAAAATTATTATAAAAATGGAATGTAGTTGCAACAAATATTTCTGTATGATATTATTATTAAAATAAAAATTTAAAACACACAAGGCATTAACTGCCTGAGGAATTTCCTTTTTGGCCTTGACATTTGCTCAACTGTTGGGAGCTCATCCAAAAGCACCTCTGAGCTGAGCTTCAGAATATGTATCTTTTCTTATAAGCTTATTTCCTCTTTTAATAACACAAATTAAAAATACCAATTTTTCTTGTCTTCTTGTCCTGGCTTTGATTTTGTTGTTGAAATTGATACTGCTTTTTACTAATTCAGATTTTTGTTCCATTTCTAGTTTCCCGTCAGAGTATTCTACAATATTCACATCATCTGCTCTTTGCATTTCTTGCATTAAAGTGTTCACAAAGACCTGTAGCCTGGAGGGAACATTCAAACCCTGGAAAATACCAGTGAATGTTACTGGGTTGTGTTTCAGGAACCTAACAGTCAGATCCCCTACCAGAGATATCAGTACTAAATGGGAGCCTGTGTCGAAATGGCCAATTTAAGGGTGTATATTGTTTCCAAAACTGATTTCTTCCAACATAACTCATAGGACTTGTCTGAGGTCTACCATACATAACTTATTGATATTTATTTTATTTGTAAGAATGACTCACTTAGCAGCCAGCGCCCTGAACACACAGAACACAACAAGAGCAGCGAGCAAGACTGACTCATTGAATGCTCTTGGCTTCCGGGGTGCCCCTACCCTGGTTCCTGGAAGAGTCATCTTAACCCTTGATTTTGTGCATTACTGTTCCTTGGTCTTGCTTTCAACTTGACACAAGTGAGTCCTCTGAACCAGTAACATCTCTATGTTGATTCTTCCATTTTAACTCTTGCAGGAGAACCACGACTTTTTCCTGTTTTCCCTATTTCTTGGCTAAATATTACTGGGACTTGAGATTTGGAACAAACAAACAAACAAAAACTAAAACATAAGCATTTCTGGAAAAATGCCAAAAAGGAATTCTCCCATGGAAATCCTTCCACTGCCTTTGGAAGTAAGGTATAGCATGTGATAGATTTTGGCCAATGAAACCCGTTACTTCCAGGCAGAAACTGTGAGAACCATTATGAGGTTCATCATTTCCCTTCCTGCTGCTGCATTAATCATGGAAAGACATGTTTAATTAGAGCCTTGGGAACCGGAGTCTATATGAGTGACCGTGAGAAGCAGAGCCCACTGACAATCATGTAGGATACATGATAGAGACATGATAGATGTTTCCGTGAGATTTTGCCATTGTTACTACAGCGTAACCTGTCACAGCCAATGACAGGCCTGATGTTTTGGGTAATTCACTCACCTTCTCTGAGTCTCATTTACCTTACTAGAAAAATGGAAAAGAAATTTCTATTTCAGGTTTGCTTGCTTATCTTTGGTGAGGACTGAACAAGGTGGTGCATGTAAAACTTCTAATACAATGTCTAATATCTAGGGGATGCTCAGCATAATCTTCCCCCACAAAGGGATAAAGGGAATATCCCTAGAAACAGATCATAGAAAAAAATTAGAAGTCATGACAGCCTCAGATCTTCCAAATGTGAACATGGGAAGCCAGACATCAAAGGAACAATGCCTTGAAAATTCTAAAGGAAAAGCTTATACCCAGCCAAACTACCCACTAAATCTGAGGGCAGAATACAGCCACTTTCACATTTTTACATCGTATGCACCACTTCCCTGAAAGTGCTCTACTGAAACGAGTAAGTTGTTCATCCAGGAAAAATATATAGGGTTGGGAAACAGGAGACCCCAATTCAAGACAGAAAGATTTCCTGTGAAGGGCAGCCCTGGCTCGATGTCTGGGCAGAGCCTATGGAGCTCCTGGTGGGCTGGGACCAGGAAGATGGGGTTTCAGTGGAGACCCAGCCAGGAGCAATAGTTAACTGGAAGGAAACCTGATGTAGGTGGAAAATAGGGCTGGTGGGAAAGTATAGTCCATTGGCAAGTTTAAGAATTAATAACAGTACCTGGAAAACTAAGGAAATCTTAAAATATAAGGTAACTATTAACTCTAAGAACAAGAAAATTTTGAAAACAGAAAGGAAATAAAATCATATTAATTGACTCAGTAGAAAAGAATATTTACATGGCCATAATAATTTATTTGCTGATTTCCAGTTTAATCATAAATTTAAAAATAACCACCAAATATAGGTGGGTTGGGGGGGGTGGGATTAGTAAAGCACTAAATCTTCACCTTGTAAATTAGCAAGTCAGTAGCCTTAAGTTGGAAATTTAAGAAATTAAGTGCTGGGGCACCGGGTTCGTTGAGAATCCAACTCTTGATTTCTGTTCAGGTCATAGTCTCAAGGTCATGGGATCAAGACCCACATGGGCCTCTGCACTTAGCACACAGTCTGCCTGAGATTCTCTTTTTCTCCCTCTGCCCCTCCCCCTGCTCATGTGCATGGGCTCTCTCTAAATAAATAAATAAATTCTTAAAAAAAAGAAAGAAATTCAGTATTAACAGATTATTTTAAAACATGGAGGCACAAGCCAGAGGGAGCAGGGGACAGGTTAGGAGGTGGCCCTCTTTCTGAGGAGCTACATTTAAAGATGCGGACCATCGTTTCCAGTTGTAAATTCAGTAGTGCTATTGGGCTCCTTAAAATACGGATATGTATTACCCTGAAATAAAGATTAGTTACTATTTGGGGGGCAAAACCAGGGGAGAAGATATTTTCAAAGGACATATCTAATAAAGAGATTATTTACTACTATAAACTTGTATAAAGTAGTAAATACACACGCAAATGCATTAAGTATTTACATGAAACCCCAGACTCCAGTCTTGGGCCAACCACCAGCAAGCACTGAGACTCAGGATAAGCCCTTTTACCTCCGAGTCTAAGTTCCCCCATGTGTTTAAACTCACTAGCTATATGATCTCTGAGATCTGAAATGAACTGTTCATCAAAATGCAAACTTGGAAAATACCACTCCTTATTTTCACAAATGCACTCTTTTTCTTAGATAAAATACAGAAACTCATCAAAACATTCTAAGTTCAACATGGGGGTTTGGGGGGATAGGAAAAGAATAAATGAAACAAGATGGGATTGGGAGGGAGACAAACCATAAGAGACTCTTAGTCTCACAAAACAAATTGAGGGTTGTCGAGGGGAGGGGGTTAGGGAGAGGTTGGTTGGGTTATGGACATTGGGGAGGGTATGTGCTATGGTGAGTGCTGTGAAGTGTGTAAATGTGGCGATTCACAGACCTGTACCCCTGGGGCAAATAATACATTATATGTTTATTAAAAATTATTAAAAAAAACCAAATATCTTTAAAAAAAAACTAAATTAAGATTTTTCATAACAACATTAAAATAAAACATTCCAGGTTAAAAAAAGAGGGATGTACAAAGACTCTGATACATTGGCCACATTTTGTCATGAAATGGTATTTTAACAGCCTGGTGAGCTCTGTAGGGGCCCCCTTTTAGTTTAGGCAAGGTGGATAAAGAAACATGACCTTGAGAGGTCACATCTTCATATGCTCCATGTTCCCCCACCATCCCCAATTCCGGACAGTTGCAATGGCTGCTGAACCCGAACTCAGCGTCCAGATGGGCAACCAAGACTACGCTCCCCACTGAAGAGATGCCCCAGTGTCTACTGCAGGACTAAGGGGTCTTACAGGGAATGAATGAAGCCCTCTGATGGCCCAGAAAAGTTCACTGGAGAGAATTCACTATCCGTCTCCCCTCAGGCTCCCGTGAGCTATTCCCTGAGCTGGGCTACACCCCCACACCAGGAACAGCAAAGAACTCAAAGTTTCCAAAGGACGGAAATCAAAGCTGCAGCTTCTCCCAGATGGAAGAATCGCTCCAGCATCTGGCTCGGGTTGCTGTCTCTTCTTTCCTTCTCTGGTCCCATCCCTCCCAGCGCCCACATAATCCTTCCAGATGGAAGTGCTCTTACACTGACGTTCTCCCTTCAGTCCCTCAGGCATAATCTGTTTTTCCCCAGAGCCAGAGCTCACTTCCTGGGCAGAAGGTGGTCCAGCTGTGAGCAGGTGAAGTTAGCCGGGTATCATTTTCAAAGACTCATTTATTTTTCAGAAAAAAAAAAAAAAAAAAAGGGACCTGCCCCCATTAGAAGTTCATTCAGAGAAGTGACTCTGACAGCTCCAGAGTCCTGGCCTCAGAGCGTTCGATTAATGTCGAAGCTCAGAGCCCACGGTGAGGAGGGGGGAAGGGACTCCTTGCACCCGGTGGGGGTGTGCTTTGAGTAACTGCGACCCTTCCAGCATCGTCAATTACACAGAGGGGGCGTTTGTCAGACCTTGCATGAGCTTGCTTGTGTAATGCCTTAAGCAGCCTTAGCCCCATTTCACAGGTGGAAAAAAAAAAAGGCAGAGAGTCGTGAAGGAGCTTGTCCAAACGTGCCCAGCTGGGAGGTGGTGGAGTCCCATAGGAACTGAGGTCTGGGTTACTCTACAGCTGGTGGGTTTGGTTTCCCCTGGGGCCACCTCGCTCATCACCCCCAGCGTCTGGCTGGATGCAGAAAGCCAGGCTGGGTAGGGTTTGAGAGAGAAGCTCAAAAGTTCGGTGACTAAATGTAGATTGTCGCAGAACATCTTGGCTGTTGAACGCCTTTGCTCAGTATTGGCCAACTCTTGGCCAATTCTTGGTCTCCTTCATCCATTAGAGTCCAGGGTATGGACTGAGAAGTGACCTTCCGTGATGCTCAGGGTACACGGGACCACTGTTCCAGCCTGAGACGGCCACTACTTGTATGTACTCCCGAGCCAAGTTACTGCACGTGTGCTCCGGGGACACAGAGTGACCTTGCTACTTTTGTCTTTTCCATACCTTCCATTGCCTTTCTTCTAGCCCTATCTTCCGGCCTATAGCGGGGCCAGGGGTCCCAGGGTAACCCCATTTTCTAGTCTGGTCTACAGTAACTCCTCTGCCCCCTCCCCATGTCCCCCCACCCCGCCCAGGCTCTGAGGACTGGCGTGGAATCTGGTTTGGGCTGCCCAGCCCTCTGGTTTGAGAAGAGAAGGGGCTGATCACAGTCTTCCCAGCGGTGGGGGCAACCCCCTCAGGCAGGCCTGCTTGCATCTCCGTGGGGCCCCCGGGTCCTAGTGACGCACGTGTGTGCCAGAGGCCCCCACCCCCGCCTTGGAGGCTGCACCAGACAGATTCCAGCCTCAGCTGAATTCCCTGGTTTCATCTTATGTAACCGCTCTTAGTATTTACTTTCCAAAAAGCCCTGGTGAGGGCTGTAAATATTTAAGATAACATATCTTGAGGTTTTTTTGCTGTTGTTGTTCAAACACATTATATACTCATTACAGAAAATTTAGGGGACAAAAGGAAAAGCTGATGTAAGAAAAACAAATACTGTCTGTAATCCCATCAACTGGACATAACATTTAAAAATGCATCACATTGGGGTGCCTGTGTGGCTCAGTGGGTTAAGCCTCTGCCTTTGGCTCAGGTCATGATCTCAGGGTTCTGGGATCGGGCCCTACATTGGGCCCTGCATCGGGTGCTCTGCTCAGTGGGGGGCCTGCTTCCCCTTCTCTCTGCCTGTCTCTCTGCCTACTTGTGATCTCTGTCAAATAAATGAAATCTTTTTTTTTTTTTTTTTTAATGTATAGCATTTCATTCTTTCTTCCTGGGCCTATCTAAATTCACTTTTGTGTTAGTTGGTGTTAGCCTAGCTAATAGCCATTTCTCTCCTTTCTGCTTTGCCAGGCAGCCCTGATTTTGTTCAGATATAGGCCAGCCTTGTGCCGGAGGGAAAGCTGGGTTCTTCTCCAGCCCCGGGGGGAATTAAACTTAATTGGTCTAAATCCTTCCAGATAATTCCCCTGGTCTTGTCAGTGACTGGCTTGGGAATAAGCATGTGAGATTATTTTGGCCAAAGAGACCAGCGGGAAGTCTGTTGGAAACTTGTGGAAAACATTCTTTTGGTCTTAAAAACAAAACCCAAAAAACTGACCTGCAGGAAGAAGCCTGTCCTTCCCACCCTGGAGGTGTCAGAAACCAGGGCAGCCATTTTGCAGGCTGGCGAGGGGAAGGAGCGAGCCTGAGAGGATGAGCCAAGAAAAGAAAGACTGTCAGAACCAGTACTGTTGCTCCTTGCCAAGCTTCTGAGTTCCCCCACCTCACAACCATCCCCAAACGGGGCATCTTGTCACATGCTGATTTAAACAGCTTTGTGGTTCCCACTGGGTAAGATCTTCTGCTACTTGTAGCCAAAAGCATCCTATCTGGCAGACATTTTCTTGTCATTGGCTGTTCTTCCACGACATTCTTTGAACCAGACCTACTCGATTCTGACTGCACCTGCTCCCCTCTGCTTGAACTCTGAGTTCGTTCATGTGCTTTGCTATTTAGAACACTGCCCATTTCCTATTTCCTTAGTTCAAATCCCGAGTCGAAAGTTATCAACAGTGTTAAGGCTTTTAATGCATATTGTAAACTGCCCAGCAGCCATTTTTAATGTGTTTTGTACTAAACTTTTAAAAAATTCTTCATGGAAGGTCGAGCTCCTCTTTCTTCCCAGTGAGCTATCAGAAGAATCATTAGCAAAAAATATTATTTCTGCAAGTGCAAACTTATTTTCCAGAATGACTTCCATTTAAGCAAAATAAGTCTTCTAATGAACTTTAATATTTTATGTTCTTTAGCTGCGTTCCGTTGGAGTCAAATTACTAGGAACAGGGATATTAGATCCCGCGGCCAAATTATTAGGAACAAGGGATATTAGATCCCAGAGCCAAGTAAGGTCATATGTTTGGATTAATGACTCTCAACTCTATTTATACTCTTGGAATCACTTGGGGAACTAAAACAAACAAACAAACAAAATACCTTTATGGAGTTATAACTGATGTACAATAGAGTGTACATAAGGAAAATGAACAATTTGGTAAGTTTTAATATATGTGTATACATCCATGAGGTCATCACCAAAATCAAGATAAATGAACAATTTATCACCTTCCAATTGCAGGGTTCATGGTCCTTGGTTGCCTGATGTCCAAAGACTTGAAAACCGTTCTTTTGTATTTTGTCTGTTTTTGTTTTGCTTTTAGCTCCCTCAGGCGGGAAGGAAAAACCCCCTCCCTGTTAACTTCATCTTGGACAGAAGCAGATATTTCCCACATGGGGAGCTTTTATAAAACAATCCCTAGGCTCCATCCCGGAACAAATAAACTGTCCTATTTTGGGGGAAGGACTTGGATATCCTAGTTGTTTCTTTTTTAATGAAGGTATAATTTATATGCAATATAATTCATCCCTTTCCATTTCTGATTTTGTGAATTTTGGTGAATACAGTCATGAAACTATCACCACAATCAAGATGCAGAACAATTCCTCTCCCTCCTCCAAATTCTTCTATGTCTCACCCGTTTGTAGTCAATCCCCACCTCCATGTCCAGCAAACCCTAGCTCCTGGTAACCATTGACCCTCCTACTCACGATAGTATGGCTACATGGAACAGGGTAGATGGTTTGAGCAAGGGAAATTGGCAGATGAAAGGTCTAGAGTCAACATCACACATTTGATCCTTTGATGAAACACAGGGGCAAGTACATTTGGCCAAAGCTGTAGTTTATCCCGTAGCCTGATGAGCAGCTATGGTCTTCATCGAGATTTCTTGGGCACAGAACATAAGGGGCCAGAAGGATCATCATCAACACTGGGGTCAATTTAAGGTTTCAAGAATACAGATTATGTCATGATTACTAGATGTCTCCTGGTCCTTCCATTTTTTTCCCCTATGTTCAGCATTTGCCTGCTTGACATACTCTGTTATGCCCCTACGTGACCAATCTATGTATCTATACATCCCATTCCTTTTTGTCTTCTAAAACAGCATTGATTTTTCTCTAATAATACCCACATATGTTGCGGTCCATGTAAATGCTATCTTTCAGGTGTAGCCAAAGAAGGTGAGAGGAGGCATCACTCACAGGATGTGAATCAGTGAAGACAAACGTACGGTGACATCGTAACTGTGCGAGATCATAACAGTAATTTGAGATTACCTTGTTTGTGTCTCACAAGAACCCTGTAAATGGGTTATTCTTATTCCCATTTTCCAGATGAGGAAACAAGCACAGAGAAAAGTAAACAAGTTGGCCAAGACAGTCAACCAGAGAGAGGCAGAACCGAGAGTAAAACCTAGTTCTTCTGGCTCCAGGCTCAACCCTGTTTTACCACGTCGCAATTGGGATAAAAATGGTCTCCTCCTCCTCAAGTGCTTTACAAACAGTAAGAGCCTCAGGATGGCACTGTCAGGAGACAGAGTCGGCTGGAAGTGAAAGGGAGGGATTCTCATCCCTTCCCCAGCACATGAGGTCAGCCTCCCAGAACACCAGTGATGACATCCAAAAATGTTTCTTCTCTGTTACACAACTTCTCCCCACCCTATCAAACCCGCTTTAGAAGCCAGAGGCAGGTGATGAGTGAGGAAGGGCAAAACTGGTTTTCGGCTTCCTCCTTTGCTTAGGGGGCTAAGGGCTTCAGTGTGCAATGTGCAGTGGCTGCCACTTTTGGGTCCCAGCCCAAAGTGAGAACAAAGATTTCAAGGTAACAACGCACTTCAGACTTCTGGAGTTCTTAGTCATAGACCTGTGTGGGGGGATTGCTAGAACCTTCGGCCCTCCTTCAGTCTCTTCTCCTTGGTGTGACTCTAACTTGAGCCAGTGGTTCTCAGTGTGGTCCCTGGACCAGCAGTCTCGACAAACCTAGGAACTTTTTTTTTTAAGATTTTATTTGTTTATTTGACAGACAGAGATCACAAGTAGGCAGAGAGGCAGGCAGAGAGAGAGGGGGAAGCAGGCTCCCCGCTGAGCAGAGAGCCCGACGCGGGGCTCGATCCCAGGACCCTGAGATCATGACCTGAGCTGAAGGCAGAGGCTTTAACCCACTGAGCCACCCAGGCGCCCCCAAACTTAGGAACTTTTAAAAGTGGAGCTAAACCTCACATCACATCCAATTGACCATTTTAAATTACAGAACTCATTCTCACTTAATTACATGGTTGGGTGTTGTGCAACTATCCCCTCTATCTGGCTGTGAACCATTTTCATCAACTAAAAGGAAATTCCTACCCATTAAGCAGTCACTCCTCATTACCCCCTCCCCCCAGCCCCTGGCACCCATGAATCTGCTTTCTGTCTCTACGGATTTGCTTATTTTGGATATTTCATATAAATGGAATCATACCCTAAGTGGCCATTCGTGTCTGGCTTCTCTCACTTATCACGTTTTTGAGGTTCACCCAGGCTATAGCAAATTTCAAGATTTTGTTCCTGTTATTCTAGGACCTTTTTAGAAATATTAATTCCTTGCCTTATTTGGACCGAGTGAATCAGAAATTCTTGAGGTAGGGTCCACGAGTGGCCTTTTCGTTATTTGGATGCATCCCAGAGTATAAGAGCCACTGATTTAGGAGTTAACAACCTATGCTGTTTAACTCAGAAGATGTTGGGTTCCTAAATTCCAGATTGTGTTATTCTGCCCCAAATCCACAGTATAGACCTTCTAAACACTGAATGTTTTTTGCCTTTTTCTTGAGTTGTACCACCGGGCTTGAGTTGTAGCACCGGGCTGTTAGGATCTGCCAGATTCATTTCTTGTCTTAGAAAACATTGGAAAACTAGAGAAGGTTCTTTCAAAGTAATCCCCGACTATTTTTAATATCTCCATGTTAACTTCAACCTTTTTCCATTTTGTTCCCATTCTATTTCTAGAATGTCTAATTGCTTCTCAAACATCTCCAGATGTGCCTTCCATTACCCCAGCTGTGCATCGTAGGCGGCCGCAAGCAGAACCGTCCCAGTGGACTCTGTCCCTCCCCTGTTGTGCAGCACAGACTTGTCCTGGACACACACATGCCTAGACTCGAGAGCCCGCCTGGAAGGCTGTCAGTTGCAATGAACCGGAAGGAGTTTCCATAATTTGATGCCCAAATTTCATATGTCTTCTCTGGCATTTCTCCTTCACGGTGGTTTGGGCACCCCACCTGGCTCTCTGTTAGAAATTTGTGGATTTAGGAAGAATAGTCTAGGAAGGCGTGCACGACTGTAGTGGGCTTTGCAAGCCACCAGCAGTTAAATTTGGGTTCAAGGGCCGACTTGCTTCATGCTCACGTTCATACAATGGATAGAGTATCCATTGAACACCATGTAAACTATTGGGTGAGAAGACAGCAGTGAACAAGACAATGTCCCCCTCCATCAACATTTTGGGGGGCTTAAAGTCTAGTGGGAGCCCACATAAGCAAAGAGGTGACCTCAGCACTGTTGAGGGTGTCACCTGGAGGAAGTTGCTATAAAGTATGCTACAGTATATACTGGAGAGGCACCCTGAGCGGGTGGGGGAGGGGAAGACCAATGAGTCTGAAGAGAAAGAGACGGGTAAGCTTCGACACGAAGGATGAGTAGAATTAGTTAGCAAAACTGGGACTTGGGTGGGACAGGTGTGTTTTTATGGGAGAGAGCATTCCAGAGAGGAAATGGCATGTGCAGAGATTGGCGGGGAGAGAAGGGGTATGTCTCATGCTAGGAACTAAAAGGATCTCCAGCAATTACATACTAGGTATTTATCCAAAGTATACAAAAAAGCTGATCCGAAGGGGGCATATGCACCCCAATATTTACAGCAGCATTAGCAACAATAGCCAAACTACAGAAAGAACCCAAATGTCCATCAACTGATGAATAGATAAAGAAGATGTGGAAATATATATATATATCTGTGTGTGATTATAATATGTATATATAATGGAATCTTACTTGGCGATCAAACAGAATGAAATCTTGGGGCCCCTGGGTGGCTCAGTCAGCTAAGCGTCTTCTTTTGACTCAGGCCATGGTCCCAGGGTCCTGTGATCAAGTCCCACATCGGGCTCCCTGCTCAGCAGGGAGTCTGCTTCTCCCTCTCCCACTGCCTGGAGCTCCCCTTGCTTGTGTGCACACTCTCTCTCTCTGTCAAATAAATAAATAAAATCTCTAAAAAATTTTAAAAAGGGAGAATGAAATCTTGCCATTTGCAACAATGTGGATGGAACTGAAGTGTGTTATGTTAAGCAAAATACATCAGTCAGAGAAAGAGAAATATTTGATTTCACTCACATGGAATTTAAGAAACAAAAGAGACAAACAGAGGAGAAGAGAAGGAAAAATAAAATAAGATAAAAACAGAGGGAAGCAAACCATAAGAGACTTTTAACTATAGGGAAAAAACTGAGGGTTGATGGAGGTGAGGTGGGTGGGGGGATGGGTTAAATGGGGGATGGGCATAAAGAGGGCACTTGGTGTAATGAGCCCTGGGTGTTGTATGTAAATGGTGAATCACCAAATTCCACTCCTAAAACCAATACTACACTATACATTAACTAACTTTAATTTTTTAAAAAAGTCCGTGTGTGTGTATATATATACACACACACACACTTTTAAATTATATAATAAATTATATAATAAATTAATTTTTAAAAAGTGTATATATACACTTTTTAATTATATAATAAATTATATAATAAATTAATTTTTTAAAGTGTATATATACACTTTATATGTATATATATACACTTTTAAAAATTAAAGTTAGCTAATGTACAGTGTAATATATATATTACACTGTACATTTTTAATGTATTAATTTTTATATATATATATATAAAAGGATCATGAAGTTGCTGGATTGTAACATTGGGTGTAGACCTGTATGACCCAGGCTTAACAAGGAAAGAGGTTGTAGGCCTACGTTAGCGCCACTTGTAAGCCACGTGACCTTGTCGGGGAGCACAGAGTCAACCCACTGGAGAGTTCCGAGTGCAGCTGTGACTTGACCTGCTCTGTGTCTTAGGGGCCACTTGGACTATGTAGGGGAGTGAGTTGGAGGGATTCGGAGAGCAGCCTGGGAACCCAGTTAGGGCTTTCTTGCATTGGGACCTCTCACACGCTACTAGTGAGAATGGGAATCAGACAAATGCTTTGGAGACCAATATGGGAATGTCCAGTGAAGTGAAGATGTGTGCGCCCTGGGATCCAGAAATTCTGCTCACAAGAAGGTATGAACAAGATGCTCAGAACTATATTGAAATAAAGTGGATGCTGTCTAAACTGCTCGTCAGTAGGAGAATGGGTAAAATCGACACATAGAAGGTGTCATAGTCACGCAAGAGAATTTTATACAGTGGTTACGATGAATGAATGAGGGCTACGTTTATTAAAAAGTGTCAGTAGTGTAATGTTGAGCAAGCAAACCAAGTTAGCAGAAATGCGGGTGCAACTGGACACCATTTCTTTGTGTACCATTAGACAAAAAGGCTGAGAATTAAACTCTGAAAAATGCTTTCTTGTCTTCTAATTTGAAGCCCTGTATCTGAAGAGAGGGTTTTTTTTCTTATCATATATTATTTTTCTGTATGCACTCAAAAAGAAAATATAAGTGGAATAAATCAGTTAAGGAATTCCTTGTTTAATTTCCACATTGAAACTCTCTTCTCAGCCTTTTGACTCAAAATTCCTGATGTCTGTTTTCCCCATCCTCCATCCGACCAGAGGACTGGTGATCTAACATTTCTGAAAAGAACTTATTAAAAAAAACTGTCATTGGCTCTGAGTTCTCTCTTTTTTAATTTTTTTAAAGATTATTTATGTATGTATGTATGTATGTATGTATGTATGTATGTATTTGACAGGCAGAGATCACAAGTAGGCAGAGAGAGAGAGGAGGAAGCAGGCTCCCTGCTGAGCAGAGAGCCCGATGTGGGGCTTGATCCCAGGACCCCGAGATCATGACCTGAGCTGAAGGCAGAGGCTTTAACCCACTGAGCCACCCAGGCACCCCTGGCTCTGAGTTCTTAAACTATTTTTCCAACCAGGCATAGGTAACCTTTAGACTCCTGCTCCTGGAACACTACTAAACACTTCTGATTTCCCAGCTCCGTCATCCGCTTTCCTTGCAATTATTTTGGTCCTAAAGGTAAACCAAGGCCCTCCTATTGTCTCTGCAATTTTCCACAGGCATTTTCCTGATACCTTTGATGTCGGAGGATGTGCTGACAGTAGGGCTCTGTCACAGCTGCCACCTGGCTGACAGCTGTTGTAAGACGTCATTAATTATAAAAGAATCCTGATTTCAGAGATATTAAAATGTGAAGAGTGTGCCTTTTCTTAGAAACAGTGAAAAATGGTAGATACTATTTCTGAATAAAAATGTATTTATAAAACGGAAGGAGTATGCACAGGAATGATACACACCAAATTCAAGATGGCCGTTATCCCAGAGTGTGGTTATGTAGAAATGTGGGGTACGGGGCTGGGCTGTGAGGCACAGGGGGCTTCAGAGGATTGTCTGACATTCCAGTCTTCAAACTAGGTAGTAGTCACACAGGTTGGTGTTTCTATTACTCTCCACACTTTTTGTGGGACAAATATTTCCTAATAAAAAGAGGTAACAGTCCTAATAGTACAATTCTGTTAAAAACTGGTTGTGAGTCAGCAGAAGCTGTCGAACTGCAGCTTTCTAGTCTACCCTGTGAAGAGGGTCATTCCTCTCCTTCCTGCCTCAGAGGAATTTTGCACTGCTGTGAACATCAAAACAGCCAATGGTTGCAAATACCTCCATTGGACTGTAAAGCACAACAGAGAGAGGTTATCAAGATTGTCATCCCACGAGTTCACCAAACCTCTTACCAGGGATGTGCAGTTGACGGTTAGCATACTCGACCTCCGATGCGTCAGGACTCCCTGTGTCTACACCTCCTGGGCAATCTGGTGTTGCCACTCCCCCCATCAAAAAGCCAAGGCTATTTCTCCACTCCTTGGATCTGGACTGGTCTTATGACTTGCTTTGATCTATAGAATATGGTGAAAGTGACACTGAAAATTTCAGAGCCTACACTTTGTGATAAAGCTTTTACTGTCATATTCTTAGACTCCCAAGACCCCCTGCCTGCTCTGTGGAAACCCTGCCTGACCGACTGGAGGGTGCAAAGTCACCTGTCAAAGAACCAAGAAGCCAGGCAACAGCCAGCATCAACCAGTAGGCATGAATGAGGCTGTCCTGGACCTTCAAGTCCCACTTACCCTCCAGCTGAATCCTATGGACCAACAGAACTCCCTAGTCAAACCCCAGAACCATGAGACATAATGTATCATTATTTTTAGGCCACCAGGTTTTAGGGTAGTTTGTTTCATAGCAAAGTCTACCAGAAACAGGTTGCCTTTGAAAGTAAGGCACACTGACCCATGACTTCCAGATTGGTATAATCTATTTTGCAGACCACAAGACCTTGCTCTTGCCAATTTGTAACCTGTATCTAGAAGTAAGTAAGTACTAACTCTTGTTTGTGTGTACCTTACTGCTGGGTGCTATGAAGATTACAAAAAGGCACAGGAGATAGCCAGCTCAACTGTAATACCTAAAGTAATCCCATCAAGAAGATGTCGACTATAGAAAGCTAAATTACAGTATATGAAATTGAAAAATACATGCTATCCAGAGAAAAATGAACATTTATAAAGCTCTTACTATGTGGCAGGAACCAAATCATTTAATCCTTACAACCACCCAATGAGGTAGGTACGATGGGTCATGCCCATTTTGTAAACAAAGAGATTGAGGAAGCTGCTATCAAGTCCATGGCTCAGAGTCACAGAGCCTGCACATGGTCAGGCCACCCCTGGAACCCAGCAGCCTGACTGTGAAGCCCGTGTGCTTACCCAAACGGCACATCCAGGACTACAGGAACGCTAGTGAGGACCAGGACTGTGCCATGGACACTCTGGGGGTGGGAATGGTCGGGAAGAGCTCCAAAGAAGGGAGACCTTAGCCAGCCTCGAAGGATGGACAGGAGTTGGAATGGAATTAAGGGAGGGGGCTCCAGGCAGGGGTTATGGTTCAGACCACCTTGTCCTGCTGTCCTACATCAGCAATGGCATCAGGAGCTAAGAACCATTTCTGGGCAAGCCTTTCCTACGATTCTAGAAGGAAAGGTACGTTTGGAACAGGATGAGTCTAATTTTTGTTGGCTGTGCCTATCTTTGGTCAAAATAGGTCACTTGACCTTATAAATGTCCACTGTATGAGTGTGGTGTGGTGGGGGTTGCTGGTGGCTTGCGGACGTGGTTACTGTTCATGGCATCCCAGGGAAAGCAGGGGACGCCAAGGGTAGCACCCAGCTTCACCACTGCCCCTCCCCGCCTCCCCGAAATGCTGGAGAGCTCTCGGCTCTGAGCGAAGAGGCACTTGAAAGGGGCATGAAAGCACTGAGATGATTTTGATAGATGAGGCCAGAAGGAGAAGGAAGAGCAGGGGGTAGGGTACACAGATCAGAGGCCTGCCCTCGCCTCCCCCACATCAGGGAAAAGGAGAAACAGGAAAGAATCAAGTCTAAGAATAGAGCTTGGGAAGTAGAGGAAGACAGGAAAGGTAAGATGACTGGGGTGGTGTGAGGAGCCAGAGCCTTGAGCAGGGACATTTCAGAGCCACAGATCACATTCTGGAAGCAAGAGGGAGCAAGTGCAACAGTAGGAGAAAGCAGCCATTCCGCCCGGCCCATTCTTAATTCAGCCCTCCAGATGTAGGATAAGGACAGAGGGATGAAAATTATATTATGAGAATATCCTGGGTAAAAAGATCAGACAACCCCTTGAAATACAAATGATATAATATGTAAAAAAAATTACACATATAATGCATGGCCAGGCAGAAAAATCTGAAAACACAGAGAAGAAAACAAGAGGAAAAATGTAAAGGAAATGTCACTTCTAAATCAACCGTACAGTGATAATCAATACATCATCCAGATGTGTGTGTATATAACTATGTATTACACAAATGGGCTCATACTGACTTAGATCCTACTTGAGAAAACCTAATATATTGCGACTATCTTTCCCTATCAATAAATATACTCCTTGGTATGGTTTAAGATGGCGGTTTATTATTCGATGTTGAAGAACGTCTTGAACCTTCTCCAATCCCCCACTGCTCTTGGTATAAAAACCTTAAGTGCACCCATTCAAGCGATGTGTTCTTAGCCACGTGTACAAAGACGGTAATTGAAAAATAAATCCGAGTAATCATTATTGTCATTATGTTAATAACTACGGAGCTCTTTTCAAAGCACACCCCCACAGAATATTCTGCAGTCTTCCCAAGAGAGTCTTTAGGTGGTGCTATTTAGTCGGTACAGCTCCTTCAGGAGCCAGGTGACTCACCGGGGGAGGCTGTGGGCGACTTCTGTCCATACCTGACCCCTCCTTTTGCCTCTAGTCTGGGTTAACACAACTTCCTCAAAAAATAAATGACAAGCAGCAGGTGCTTTGCAATTGTTGGTGATCAACACGACTTCTGGAACGGGGGCAAACTTTACTGGATTTAATATATCCTGCAAAACGTTGTGAAGGGACCCAGCAGAAGAAAATGCCTTTTCTACCAGGTGAGCCGTACTGGGGACGGAGGACCTGCGGCAAAGTTACCTGCTGGTATCAGACCAGGCCTGTTTTGAGATGGAAATGAGGTGCCCCGAGGGTCTGCAGAAGCACACTTCTCTTTGGCACCAACCACACACAATAAAGTATGTCTCTCGGATGAAAACGTCTTTAAAATGTTGGCTTTATAAACAAACCCGGATTTGAATCCTTCAGGAAAATGAAGCATAACGGCCTCCCTGCTTCCCTCTGGTGGTCATGTCCTGTAGCATCGTGTCATCCCCGGGGCTCGGGCTGCCACCTGCGCCAGGAAGCCCAGAGCTCTCTTGTGGAGGGCAGGGGGCAAAGACTGAGGCTTTGGGGAAGAATCTAGAAAACTGGCAAAGTACACACACACACGACCTGAAGGACTGACAGAAACGGAGTCACGCCCACCAGAGTTTGTGGGTTTTATCCCCCCAGAGATGTCTGCCGTGCACAATCGAATTATTTCATTCTTTGGGGATGATTGAATTGTACATCTTTTTGATGCACCTTTTGTTATTGTTCCATTTAACCTGTTACTTAAGAACGTCCTCTCGAAATTAGCCAATTTAAGAAACCCAATGTTGCCCCGTTTTCGGATGTGGACTGTGGATAGGGGGAACGCTCCAGAGCTGATGGTGGAACCCCTGAGCCACTCGCGAGTTTGTGAGGTTCTGCAGACCGACGACAGTGATGACAGGTGTGGGTTCCCATCAGACCCAGCTGGTTCCAAGTGTGGTTGTGCCCCATGCCAACGATGGCAGACGGGCACCGGGCTTAACCCTTCCCACCTCACTTACCTCCCCTGTAAAATGAGGAGGCTCACAGTTCCGACTTTGCAGAGTTATTTTGATGCTTAAAGGAGAATCTGAAAATTCTATTAGCATTGCCCCACGATCATATGAGTTAGCAAATGTGAACTATTACTATTTAACCGGGAAGACAAACCTTTTTAAAGGTGCATTACACTCTTGACTGCCTTCTTAAACAGAGTACAATGACCTACATGAACCATTTTCTCTGGGACTCCGATTTGTCCCTGTGGAAATCAGCTCTGTGCCCATAAGTAAGAGCAATGAAGTGCCGGCAGCGGCCTGAGGTCTGAGCACAGTTTTCCTCCTTTTTCTCCACGACAGAGCTAGGGGTGGATGCGTGAGCTTCCGCAGCCTGGAACCTTCCTGAGTTCTTCCTATTTTCTGTTCCACCTGCGGGCTCACGTCCAGCCCTACCACCGCTGCTCACCCACCTTCTTTCTCATCTGCTGTGGAATCAGAAATGAGGTCACGTAGCTTATTAGAATTCTGCTTTATGCCAGCCTTGAAGGGATTCCCGTCAAAGCCCTGCACTAGTCCCCTCTTTGCGAAATACCTAATCTCTCTAAACACCTGCATACCTTTTAATACCTTGTAATCCCTACCCAGTGGGCAGGAATGAGTTAAAAGAAAGTTAAAGGACTTTTCATGGAGTGGACGGCTGATCACGGGAGGTGGGAGCTTTGGGAGCAGCCCTGGTTTCATCTGCGCCTCCTTGAGGTGGGGGATGGGGTGGGAGGCGGTGCCTGGATCCCTGGGTAGGAAACACTGCCCCCTGCTGGTGGGGAGGACCAGGTGCTGCTCATGGTGGTGGTTTCAGGGGTAAAGCTTCCCCAAAGAGTGAAAAAGGAGAGCACACAGCTATTACCTAGAGCAGCACAACTGGAGGAGAATGGGAACCAGAGTCAAGGTGGGAGCAAAGACCACCTAAGAAGCAGCAAGGTGGGTCTATAATCTAGACTACAAATAAAGAGGTGCAAAGTGTGGGTGTCGTACTTGGAAAGGCTCAAAGCCAGCAATTCAAGAAGGTGGTTGTAGATGCTAGCTACAGCAGTCTTATTTACTCTAGCGTTTCCCAAACTGTGTCCCACAAGCCATCAGGGTTCCATGAGTTGTCATCAGGAGAGCCATAAACATGGCTTCCTATAGTCAAATCATTTTTGAGACTGACACACCATAAGCACTGAAAAGCTTATTAATGCAAACAGACCCCCACACTTCTCTTTTCCATTATAAACTAATCATAGTGTCCAGCACACAAAAGAAAGTGTCTTAGATGGGGTTTTCTTAGAAGCAGACCCCAAAACAAAAATGTAGATGCACATGATTTATTAAGGACCAATTCCTGGGAGAAATTGCCAAGAGAGTCGGGAAGCTGGAGAGAACAAAGAAGCCATGCCCGGAGGAAGTCCCAGTCTCCACTGGGTCCACTGGGGGAGTATGGAATAATCAACGGCTCTGCCAAGTTTGTTTCTTCTTGAGGCAAGGAAGTTGGTATTTTCAATCTTCCCTCCCATAGCACAGTCAGTCACTGGGAACCAGAGGTCAGGGAGGGGACAGTGGGTCATAAACTCCAAGGCGCTTCAACACTCTAGATGGGCAAGGTGACGTCAGCAGTCATGGTCAAAGCTCAGAGGAAGGGCAACGCTGGGAATAGCGGGCAACAAAGCACACAGAAGCTGGGGGACGGCAAACAGAGCCAAGGATGTGTGGACATCAGGGGCAGGTATCAGTGGTGTCCCCTAGAGTTCTCATTAAACATGTGGTAAATAAGTCAATCAGTGAATGAGGAAGGTCCCCAAAAGTCCCTCTGTACAGAGCATCTTTTTTTTTTTAATTATATGTATTTACATCTCAATTGCCTAGTGCTGTGTGGATTAGATTTATAAGGAAACATTGCTCAGAGAGAGCGCTGATCTTCTTTCTCCAGGACAATGGGGTTAGGGTGACAGACTTTCTCATGGTGGAGACAGCAGGACGCAGTCCCGCGCCAGGGTCAGAAAGAACTGGAATAACCAGTGCGTGGCAAGTGTGATGAGGAGAAGTGTGACCAATGAAGTCATGAACCTAAGAGACAAATGGACAGGATGGGATCTAAGATGACCCTGGCCATGTCACTAATTAGGCAGATGACCATGAGAAAAATGGGACCCTGGAAGTCCATACAAAGGGCAGCATGAGAAGGTGATGTCAGTACAGCCTCAAGAGAGAGAAAGATCAATACAAATATCCTGTGAGGAGCGGCACGTCAGCAGCAGTAATAAAAATAATCTTTATGGCAATAATTTTATGAAATAATTTTATGGCAATAAACCTCTTGCACGATGATGAAGAGAACAGATGGCCAGAGGAAAACCCCCAAACCCAAAATAAGATGGCAGCTCTGTCCTCGCTGCTCATGAACAGAGAGCAAAATGGTGGCCTGCTCTCCCACAGGAAGGAATAAAGATTAAAACCACAATGATTCCCCAGTCATGATCTTTATTATAGTTGAAGCGTCTCATAGGAGAAATTTCGTGTTCACCTATGGGTGGTTATGTTCAAATAAAGACCCTCTTCTTTCTTATGTCCCTGTTAATGGACCCCCAACATGGTGGTAGGGTGGCAGCAATATGTGAGTCAGAGGGTTGGGCACGTCCTCTGTCATCTGGTCCAGAAGACAGGGCATAAATAGCTATAGCTATCATCCCCTAAGTAAGATCCTCATTACTCAAGTCTTACATGTTTTAAAGCTTTAAAACAAAAAACAGAAAAGAAAAAAAAAAAAGGAACAGAAAGTAGCACATCCTGATTCTTGGCTAAGTTCTCAGTAGCTGAGGCACAGGATAGGGGCTCTGGAAGTGTGAGGTGCCTGAAGGTCCAACAGGAAACCCAGGCCATTCACTTTCTGCCATATTTAAATCAGCAGGTGTCTGTGTCACGTGTTCGTTCAGTGTGGACAGGTGTGAACCCATTTACAGGATTAAGACAAGAACTGATCTCTCTCTCATAACACACTTAAAAGGAAGCAGAGATAAAAGTGCTGACTGCAAACTTGAGCTGGCTTTTACAGTTTGAAAATAGACAGCCAATCCACATCGTTATTACTTCTGAGCTTTAACCACTAATAGTAATGTGCTATTGCCAAGGGAATTTTGAGATTTTGTGACCCCACCTGTAAGTACAAAGAAGAGAACTGAAAATGACCCGGGCCCATCAATCAGCCATTGCCACCTCACCATCACTGCCCTGTACCTGGGAGGGAGCTGTTGGAGCAGGGGCAGGGGGCTACATCATGGAGCCCCCGCTCCCAGGAAAATGAAAGTAAGCATCTGTGGTGCAAACGATGGGTTAAAATGAATTAGTACCATCCTCTGTATTGAGAGTTTGTGATACAGAGTGTTAGTAGTTTTCCAGAAAGAAATTTTCTGCATATTCAGAAATACTGCAGTGGGTAGGAAAACCAGCAGTGCTGGAGTCCACCCACACCTTCTGACTTTCTGCAAGGAAGCAGAAGTCCCCACACCTGACCTTGGGGAGCAGTTCTCATTGCCAACAAAGGCTGCTGGAGGAAGCTGGAAGCAAGGACATTTTTGAAATCCTTGCTCAGACCCAACTCAGTGTACCACCCACAGTCTGAGGGAGTGAGCTCCTCCCGTCCATCATCCCCTAGCACCCTGGTCCTGTGAATGTCCTTAAAACTGATCCACTCTATGCGAACTCCTCCTCCTTGGGGGTAGCCTGTCATGCATTTGGGGCTGGAGCCCAAGGCTAGTCACAAAAATATGGCAATAAGGTAAGAACTCAGGGGAAGCGGGAGTCATAATTTCAGGTAGATTGTCTGCAGGTTTCTGATTATCTTCTTGCCATCCTCTGCCTCAAACTCCTCACCCCTACACCCCCATCTTCACTCCCCCACCCCTCCACCATCCCCACCACCACCATTCCCACTAGTCTTCTTCATTAGGAGAGGAAAACAAACGGCTGTGTCTATACTGGTCTCAGTAGACCAGGAGCTGCCTAACCAAATACCTACAAAAGTCATGCAAGTAACAAAAACCTAAAAGCCCGCTGAGCATTAGGCCTCCTGAAAAGGCATTCAAATTCAGGGCCTTTTGTTTATTTGCTTGCCTGCTTTTTGTTTTAACATTGTGCTGGCCAAACAAAACACCACTACAGTCCAAATCCTAACCATGGGCCACCAGTATATACCCTGGGATGCAGACTAGCCTTTCTTCTGTGCACAGCTTTTAAAGTAAATAGGTCAGGTTGAGGTCCTAAAGGAGTGAGTTTCAACCTTAGTGGTACATTTGAATTACCCGGGGACTTTCAAATAGACCCCTAAATGAGTTTTCAATTTTCCCCTGGACCGATTAATCCAGAACCTCTGGGGATTAGGGACTGGGTGTCAACATTTTTCAAAAGCTTCCCTAAAGA
Source organism: Lontra canadensis (assembly GCF_010015895.1). NCBI lineage: Eukaryota > Metazoa > Chordata > Mammalia > Carnivora > Mustelidae > Lontra > Lontra canadensis. Next base: position 9,444,397 of record NW_022631025.1, on the reverse strand, counting down.
GTCTACTGTTCAGTGAGGTTGAGGATCACCAGGCTGGTGGCTGTTGCTCTCCGGAAACTGAAGAAGTAGAGGCATCCCTGAGAAACAAGCCTACAGGAAGTGCCCTCAAGTACATTTTGTAGGAGGCCCCATTTGGAGAAGATACATCCAGGGGTGTTGCTGGTGGTAACCCATGCACTTCTTTCAGCCTCCTCCAAACCTGGCTCATTTCCAGGGACCCAGCTGGTGCCAGTCTGAGACATTGCCTTGAGAACTCCATCTAGACAAGTCTTTGTAACCTTTTGCCTCCTCAAACTACCCACCTTCCAACAGTTCTATCTACCACCAAACCCAAATGATAAGAATTAGACCTTGACCTCCAGCAAGGCAGGACTCCAGCCCCCTCGTGACTCCAGGGGACGTGGTGGTTAAGTAGAACAAACAAAGGATTAGAGCCAGAAGAACCGACATATAAGGAAAGAGAAGGATGAGAAGCCTGGCTAAGTGGCGGCTAAGGCCCGGGCCCAGCCACAACCCCCACTCAGACCTTAAAAGCCCAAACATGGTCACAATGAACTGTGTATTACTGTCAAATTATTAATGCCACTTTATCAAAATAGAACGTACTATCAGCTTGAGACTTAAGTGAGTTACTTCTTCTTAAAATGGTATATCCAGGGTCCTTTTTTTTTTTTTTTTACTGTACTGTATAAGATATAACTCAGAAATGAATGTGTAACAGAAAAAGTACTTTCTGCATCTTAAAACCTGAATGTCAGGCTGGGAGGAAGAATAACCCAGCTTCCATTTTTTAGATGTGAAGGAACTGGGGCCCAGGAAGGTGAAATGACTTGTTCAAGGTCATACAACTACCTTGTGGCAAAGCTAAAGGTGGTATCAGGGCCCACGATCAACACGCACAGCTTGTCTATCAAGGCATTCATCTTTGCTAGGTCAGAATCCTGCACGGTGGAGATTTCTGGAAAGCCCGGTGGTCTACAGGTCAGAGTTGGTACCTGAACCTGTTTTCATCTCTGCTCTTGGGTATACATTGCCAGACAAGAGTAGCCCTAAAAGACACGTTTCCCTATACCCTGTATTTGCACATGCAGAGTCCATGAGAGTGTTCCTACCGCTGCTGTCTTAGACTGTGTGGGTGATTCAGAGTGTCCTCTGGGGGGACTCAGAGTGTCCTCTGGGGGGACACTAAATATTGGGAAGAAAAACGGCAAATTTCAATCCTCCAAAATTTCAAATGTAGCCAAATAACCACATAATTGACTTGAGCTTAAAAAAAAAATCCACAATTGAATATTCTATCTACCAACTGCTATAATGAAAGAACCACCATTCTCATCCAGCTCATCATTAACAATCAAGATTTTAAAAAACTAGAAAGAACTTTAATTCCCTCTTCCTATTTCTGGACACTCAGTCATAATCCATAACTTGTTTATTACCTGACTCAGGGTTTGGCGCTCCACCAAACGCTTCCCTTCTCTTCCTTCTCTCATTCTCTCTCTCTCAGGCTTGGACACCACATTGACCTTCAGGTTCCACAGGGGTTCTCCCCTTTCTTCTCCTGTAGAGTCTACTGGCTCACGTGAAACAGAAAACGAGGGGCTCTAGATAGGATCTCGGTCCCCAGGAGAATATTCTCTGCTCCTTCCTCCCTTTCCCAGTCTTTGCTCGGCTGATCCCAGCAACACCACTGCCGTGATGATGCCCTCACCAATCTGTCCCCCCTCGCTTGGGTCAATGCCTCATTTTCTCAGAATCATCTTTCTTCCCCTCAAATACTTTTCTCTAGCACCCATTTTAGTAATTATTTACTTGCCCATCTGTCTTACCCAGCCCCATATGCCCTTCCTGAGGACAGATATTCCATTTCTGTCATTTTGTACTCTCCAGGATCTAGTGAGTGGTGGACTCCGTGAGTCATTATACAGATGCGTGAAAGAAGGAAATAAAAGCAAAAATGAAAAAAAGCAGTTTTTACTCTCTTTGTTTATGTGGATGGTTCTTTCCCTAAGGGAAACAGGCATTTTGTCCAACTATCTTTATAAAAGCACAATTAGAAAAGAAACATTTCAAAATACCATTTTTCAAGGGTTTCTTCTTGCTTATGCCAAAAACAAGGTCCCAAAGAACCTAAAGTTAACAGTGATTTTAGAAAACCTTTAACTGTTGGAGGTGAAATTAACAAAGGCTTGGCCCTAATGAGAATAGTGGTAAAATAAAGTCCAAAATGTCCCCAAATATCTCCTCCCCTGCTTTGCTACAGAGCTCGAAAGCTGTTGGCATTAGCTCTCATTATTCTTTAAATTTCGGGAAATAGTGATAATTCAACCATCGTATATTAAATACTTATGAGTCATCAGATCTGGGCATTTTACCCAGGATGTTTCTCACAGACACAGAACATTGACTGGTTCATTCAACAGCATGCGGTTGTTTACTTGATTAACCAAAAAGAAATCCCCATCTCTTGGCAAAGATCAGGGGTCTAGGGGACATGGGCAGGTAAGTTTTACTGGCCAGTATTCTTTGGTTAGAAGCATTTACTTTGACACCAGCTTTTTTGGGTGACACCTTGTATTGGTAGAGAAGATTTGCACAAGAATTTCACTTTCCTTAAGTGAATGGTACATTTTTATTAAGAAACAAGTCAGCCTTACCATGCACTGCTTAGGAAGTAAATATCCCTAAACCATGGGGACCGGGACTTAGGCATGGCTGTTAGAACTCTCAGGAAGGTGATCTGCACATTTGAGGGGCATCTCTTATAGGATATAAAGTAAATATTTGCAACTTAAAATTATTTAACTGCTCTGAAATTCACTCTTTTATCTATAAAATGGAAATAAAACCAAAACATCTCGCACAGTCATTGTAAAGATAATATTAGATGGTCCACAGAAATACACTTGACACATTTTCTGGTACATTGAGTTTTTTAAATGTTGGTTTCCTTCTCAAGTGCTATTTATTATTATTTTTTAAATTTATATTTGCAGCTCTTGGGACATAATGTGAAAAAGTGTCCTAAGACATACAACTTACCAAGACTGAATCAGAAAGACATAAGAAATATAAACAGGACAACTCCTAGTACAGAGATTGAATCATTCATCAAAAATCTACCACCAAAGAAAAGCTCTGGGTGAAATGGTTTCACAGGTGAATTTTGTAAGACATTTAAGGAAGAATTAATGTCAATGCTTAACCGATGCTCCCCAAAAAATAGAAGAGGAGGGGATACTCTCAAATTCATTTCATGAGGCTAGCACTACCCTGATACCAAAGCCAGGAAAGGTCACTCCAAGAAAAGACAACTATAGGCCAATATCTCTGATGATGTAGATGCAGAAACTCTCAATAAGAAACTAACAAATCAAATATAGCTTCACAATACAAAGATCATTTACCATGATCTAGTGGGATTTATCCCAGAAATGCAAGGATGGTTCAACACACACGAATATATCTGCTACATCACATCCACAGAATAAAAGAAAATAATTATATAGTCATCTCAATAGATGCAGAAAATGCATTTGACACAATTTAACATCTGTTCATGATAAAAATTCTTGACAAATTAGGCACAGAAGGGATGTACCTCAATATAATAAAGACCATATATGACAAGCCCACAGCTAATGACACTCTCAATGTGAAAGGTTGAAAGCTTTTCCTCTAAGATTAAAAACAGAACAAGGGTGCCTACTTTCACACTCCTATTTAACATAGGAGTTTCAGCTAGAGCAACCATGCAAGAACTAAAAGACATCAGGACTTAAAAAGAATAAGTAAAATAGTCTCTATGGGCAGATGACATGAATATATATATATATATATATATATGCACATATACACACACATATACATATAAATATATATATATTTATATAATATTTATATATATTTATATATATATTTTTATATATGCACACACACACACATACATATAAATATATAAAATATTATATATATAATATAACATAAATATATATACAAAATAAAAAATATTTTATATATATACATATAAATATATATGTATATGTGTGTGTGTATGCGCATATATATATATATATATATATATGTATATATATATAATATACCCAGGGTTTGAAAATAGGCAATCCACATTGTTATTACTTCTGAACTTTAACCAGGGTTTGGGTTAACCAGGTTTGGGGGTTTTCCTATGTCCATCTGTTCTCTTCATAGATATAGATAGATAGATAGATAGATAGATCGATCCATCCATCCTTAAGGACTCTACCAAAAAACCATTTGACCTAATCAACACATGCACAAAGTTGCCGAATACAAAACTAACATACAAAAATCACTATCGTTTCTACACACTAACAGTGAATTATCTGGAAAATAAAGAAAATTATACCATTTACAATAATAATAAATTTGGGGCACCTGGGTGGCTCAGTGGGTTAAGCATCTGCCTTTGGCTCAGGTCATGATCTCAGGGTCCTAGGATGGAGCCCCACATCGGGCTCTCTGGTCAGTAGGGAGCCTGCTTCCCCGCCCCCGTCTCTGCCTGTCTCTCTGCCTACTTGTGATCTCTCTCTCTCTGTCAAATAAATAAATAGAATTTAAAAAAATAATAATAAATTTAGGGATAAATTTAACCAAGGAGGTGAAAGATCACTACATTGAAAACTACAAGACAACAATGAAAGAAGTCTAAAAAGACATAAGTAAATGCAAAGATATCCCATATTAAAGTACTAGAAGAATTAATAGTTAAAATGTCCACATTACTCAAAGCTATCTATAGCTTCAATGCAATCTCTATCAAAATCCCAGTTCCATTTACTCCAGAAGTAAAAAAAAATAAAAAAGAAAAGAAAAGACCTTAATATTTACATGGAATTACAAAAGACCCCAAATAGCTAAAGCCATCCTGAGAAAAAAGAACAAAGCAGGAGGCATCGCACTTGCTCACTTCAAGCTATGTTACACAGCTATCGTAGTCAAAACAATATGGTACTGGCATAAAAATAGAAACACGGACCAACAGAAGAGAATCAAGAGCCCAGAAATAAACTCATGCATAGACATTCAACAAATATTTGACAAGGGAACCAAGGATACTCAATGGGGAAAAGACAGTCTCTTAAGAAAATGGTGCTGGGAAAATGGGATATTCACATGCTAAAGAATGGAATTAGGCCCCTATCTGACACTACTCACAAAAATTAACTTGAAATGGATTAAAGGTTTAAATGCAAGGTAAGAGTGGAAACCACAAAATTCCTAGAAGAAAACAAAGGAAGGAAGTACCTTGATACGGTCTCAGCAATGATTTATTGGATATAACACATAAGGAGCACCAACAAGATAAAAAATAAAGTAGTGGGATCAGATCTAATTAAAAGCTTCTGCACAGCAAAGAATGATCAACAAAGTGGAAAGCAACCTGTGGAATGGGAAAAAAAAATTTGCTAACCATATATCCAATAAGGTGTTAACATACAAAATGTATAAAGAACTCATAAAACACAGTAACAAAAAACCCCAAATAATCCCATCTAAAAGATGGGCAAAGGACCTGAACAGACATTTTTCCCAAGAAGATATATGAATGGCCAACAGGTACATGAAAAGCTATTCTACAACAGTAATCATTAGAGAAATGCAAATCAAAATCACAATGAGGTATCATTTAACACCTGTTAGAATGACCACTATCAAAAAAACAAGAGAAAACAATTGTTGGTGAGGATGTAGAGACGAGGAAACCCTTGTGCACTGTTGGTGGGAGTGTAGACAGCCTCTTGGAAAACAGTACAGAGTTTCTTCAAAAATATTAAAACTACTGTATGGTCTGACAATCCCATTTCTGGGGATATATCCAAAGGAGATGAAAACACTATGTCAAAGAGAATTCTACACCTCTATGTCCATACAATAACCACATGAGGGAAACCACCTCAGTGTCCATCAAAAATAAATAGATCAAGTAGTTGTGGTATATATACACAATGCAATATTATTCAACCACAAAAAAGCAGCATTCCTGTCACTTGCGACAGCATGAATGAACATTGAGGGCATTATGGTAAACAAATTAAGTCAGAGAAAGATAAATACTGTCTGATCACACTTTATGTGGAATCTTAAGAAAAAGAAATAAGCCAAATTCATAGAAAAGGAGGTCAAACTTGTGGTTCCTGGAGGCAGAGGGTGGGGGAGGGGAATTGGAAGAAGGTGGTCAAAAGGCACCATGTTCTAGTTGTAAGATAAATAAGTCCTAAGGATATAATGCACAACATGATAACTTATAGCTAGTACTGCCATGGAATATATTTGAAAGTTGTTGAAAGAGTAGCTCCTAAGAATTATCACAAGGAAAGAAAACTTTTCTTTATGTCTATATGAGATGATAGATGTTAGCAAAACTTATTGTAATGACCATGTCATGATACAGGTGAGTCACTACACTGTCTACCATAGATTTATGCAATGTTCTATGTTAATTATGTCTCAGTAAAACTGGGAAAACAATCGCCATAGAATTTGAGTGGTCAACATTATTTTCTAGGTCACCTACTCCAACCTCCTCATTTTACAAATGAGGACAATGATCTTCAGCGTGAACCCAAGGTTACAAACTCATTAGCAGCCAAACCCAAACTCAAATTCAGGTTTCTAGATCCCAAATTCAGAGCTCTTGTGATGACATTGCCATAAAAGCTATATTGATAAATTCTCGTGGATCGCTTATTAGAAATGTGGTATGTCAGGGTGCATATCATCAGATACGATATGCGACAGGGCTTCTTAGGCTGGATTTGGGACCTGAAGTGAGGGAGAAAGGAGTTGCCAAATATCAAAGTCAGTTCTAAAAGGGAGAGAGTTCCAAGGGGGTAATTCGAGGAGGGGTGTTGCAAGGCTTTAGCTATAATCGATGGCTAGGATTGTTGGGAGGAGGACACATAGTATCAAGATCACAAGGGGGGTTTTGAGAATGGTTAGTTTCCAAAAAGATTACCTTGCCTGTGGGGGAGGAATAAAAATCCCAAAATATATTAGGTTGTGTCCTTTGTTCATTTGTTATCTCATCTTTGCTGAGATGTTGTGAGATAGAGCTCTTTGAAGTTTTAGAATAAATATATATGAACACCATCCAAATTCCACAGCTTGTAAATCCCAGGAAATGAATATTAAACCTCCTTCTCCCTCCCTACACACAAATACTAAATACAAGTCAGATTTCATTTTAAAGCACTCTGAGAAACTGCCCCCAATTCTGCCTTCTCCTCCTCTTCTTTCTTTACAGACTTCTGTCTGAAATAAATGGATCATCTAGGCTTTATAATCTCAGCTATTTATTATAATATGACTTAATGTCATACTAAATGGGAAGAAACCTCCCTAAAAGGACTACTTCATAGAGGTACTCAGACTTTAATAGCCCAAAGCTCTGTTTTTCAGGGTTCCTTCTATGGAAGTTTATTCCTGGCTCTATATACACAGTCATGGTCTTATGATGGCTGGTAACCGACCCTGACTACAGAAATAAATAATCGTTGGTAACCATGCTAACCTATTGTAAGACTAAATCTCCACTTGTAAACACACACACACATGCATGCACGCACGCACAGTTTGAAGCTGGGAATGTTCACTTTGCAGGTTGTAAACCCTGAATCATATTATTTAAGGAAGAAATGTGAATTTTATATGGTTGATGATTTCATCTCTCACTTCAAAGATTGATAGCCTTATTAAACTGCTTTCTAGAAAGGGGGGATTCAACTCAAACTCTCGTCTTCTAAAACTTATAATAAGCCCCTTTAGTGAGCATCATTTATATGATCATTAAGCTTCTCTGTGATGATTATATTTGTGTTTCTGTAAGAGCTCTTTTATATGAGTGTGAGCAGGAAAGTTAGAACAGTTTCAGAGGGATTATGTACACAGAAATGAATCAACTCCAGGGAGTAATTTGGAAAGTCCTATTTGAATCTTTATGAGAACACTAGGTCCTAGAACTTACTTTAGCCTATAGAGTCCCTTCATATGAATCAAATCAGTGGGCTGGAGAAAAACTCAACAATGATGTTTATGCCATGGTCAATCTTAGAAAAACTATGCTATACCTCCCAACTTTTTCCAGCTTCTCTCCTTTTATGAGAAAAAGAACAAGTGCTTAGAATAATTCCCCACCAAATGGTCTTCCACGGGACAGTGGTTCTCAAACTCAAGTGAACTTCAGAATCCACAGAGGGTCATTAGGCTTGCTACCCCAGGACTTCTGGTTTAGTAATTCTGGGGTAAGGTCCAGGAATTTGCATTTCTAACTAGTACTCAGGTGCTCTTGGTTCCCAGGGACCACACATGAAGGACAACCAAAATGTACACATGTATAATCATATATGGTGTATATGTGATATTATACACACACACAGAGACCAAACCAGAGAAGCACGTGTGGCAAGACAGGAATGACTGATGAATCTGGTAACAAGCGTTTGGGAATTCTCCACTCTAATGCAACTTTCCTCTAAGTTTGAAATTGCTTCAAACTAAAAATTAAAAAAAATTGTATCATGAAGCTAAAACTAGTTGATACCTGGGGGGAAAAAAAATCCAGAATGAATCAAGTCTCCTTGGGAACTTGCCTTGGGTTTGAGTCACACCCAGTAATTAATAGCCAGCTTACTTCCTTCTTGACTCATAATTATCAACAAATTATCAACAACTATCAAAACAAGACTCACAGAGTCTGGGGACACGTGTGGGTTTCTGAAGCAGATGCTTGCATAAGTGATTAGAACTTGGGCTTTGGATTCTGACAGTCCTGGTGTGATTCCTGAATCTGCCATTAATCAGCCCCATGAGGCTGGGAGTCACCATCCATGGAAGACAGAGTGAATGACCTTCCGTGTAGCTGTGCAACACTGGGGCACCGATTTAACCACTGTGAACCTTAATTTCCATACCTGAAGACCGGGGGAATAACAGTACCCAGTGTGATCATGGAGATTAAATGTCAGAGCTGGTAAAGAGCTTAGCACAGTTGCTGGGTCCATAGTAAGTGCTCAAAAAATGGCAACTGTGCTGAAGATAAAGAAGATGATGATGGTGACAGATTCTGCAAACCATAGGTTCTCCTGGAGAAATCATCGCCGTGGTCTCTTCCAGTAACAATGTTATCACCTGGAAACCTGTTCCATTTAACGAAGACAACATGGGCTTTTCTCCTTTATTATTACTTTTTTTTTCCTCCTGGGAGATTTGATGAATTTAGCTATTTAACTTCTGTCAAAGAGATATTTTACGATTTTCCCACTCTGTGAATAGAAAGTGTTTTCTTTGAAGGGCAGATCTTCAACAATCTTGGAGTTCTCCAGACCCAGAAACTTGCTGATAGGCTTCTGCAAGCTTTATTTCTCTCAGGACACAGTGCACTGGGAATTTTCAAGAAATAAACACTATTTAAGCTACCTGAAGAGCAATGAGGATGTTGTTGGAAAAATCTGTGCTAGGCACCCCATGCAATTGGCTAGATGAAAATAAAATCAAAGAAACCAGACATTAGTTGGCAAGAGAATGAATTTCAGGATGGGGACTGAGAAGATATTTCAGAACTCTTTTTTTTTAAAATTTTATTTATTTATTTGACAGAGATCACAAGTAGACGGAGAGGCAGGCAGAGAGAGAGAGGGGGAAGCAGGATCCCTGCTGAGCAGAGAGCCCGATGCAGGACTCGATCCCAGGACCCTGAGATCATGACCTGAGCCGAAGGCAGCGGCTTAACCCACTGAGCCACCCAGGTGCCCCCAGAACTCTATCAGAGTGGCAAGTGTCCATTAACATTATATTTCCAGCCAAAAAGACCAATGAGAGAGGATTAGATGGGGCACTCAGAGAACTGTTCTACACTTGGCTTCCCCTGAGTATCTCTGAGGCCTTAGTAGGGCCTGGAACTTTCTGGTGTTCTTTGTCCTCGAGTCTAAAAGGAAGAAGCTGGACTATATCAGGAGTTTCTCGGACTATTTGTGAAAATCAATTTTATGAGAATCCTCACGTGAAAACCAAATAAACACAGAAGTGTTCTGGGAAAGTTGTGGGGATGAGTCTAGGAATGACTGCCCTCACCTCTTTCCTTTGGTGGCTCCAGCGGTAAAGCAGAGAGAATTCAGGGGTTCCTTGGAGCACAGATGGAAAACCATCAAACTGAATGAAGTACATTGTGCCTCCCACACTTCCCCCTCTGGCTTTCACCTGTTTCCTCAGAGAAGTGACGTATTTGATAAGTCATGTCAAGTTTTGTTCCTCAAAGTCCTCCAGAGGCTCCCTTACCTTCTGACAGTGCTGCATTATTAGCTAGCTTTGTTCACGGGCAAATTTTACCCACTATTAGACCCAGGGTTTTGAGGGAGATGAAGTCAAGACCAAGATTTAACAGCAGCAAACCTGGCCTCCAGTACACAGACTGGAGTAATTTGCACATCTGTGCTGATTTCCTTTGATTCATATTTTTTCCCACTCTTCCAAATAACTGGGTTTCTAGAACGAGTAGCCATGTAACAGTGAATCAGCCGTGAAAAATTTCATACCATGTATTAGCTGCAGAGAAGTTGCTGGAAAGCCTGGAGGGGAAGCAGATGGTTTAAAAATATATACTTTCCTGGTGAAGTGGGGGCTCCTTCCTAGGAGAAATTACAGATTATTTTCCTTGCTATACGTTTAGTCAGACAGATGGCACAAGTCGGAGAACAAGGATTCTAGAGAGTTTCCATGGCAATCGCTGAAGAGTCTTGGCCTATTTGTAATGACGCATAGCACAGTATGGAGGCTGGAGGTGAAACCAAAGGGACTCCGTCTGATTTTAAGTGATTTGAACGCCCTTTGTCGAGCCCCCATTGTCTGAAAAACAATCTCCTGGTTCTTGGGGGCAGAGGGATGTCAGAGACAGCAAGTTATTGGCTTTTCCTTCTAGAAGTTTGCAGTGCCAAAGGAGCATGTATGAATATAAGAGCATTAGTGAAAGCAGTGAACGTGTCATTAACGTAGAGTTCCTTTAAACAAGGGCTGTCCACCTAAGCAGTGGCAAGAATACAACCCCTGTACCCTGGGTTCCTCATCAGCTTTTTAATTCATACACTATGTCAGAAGCATCCTAGCCCTGTAGCTAAGAATACCAGTTCGGAGCCACAAAGCCTGGGTTCAAGTCCAAACACTACCATCTCTTAGTCAGTTGATTCTGCCTAAGTCCGTTAAGTGTGCTGTTACTCAGTTTCTTCATCTACAAAAATGGGGAGAACAGTGGTATGTAGCTCACAGAGGGAGTAAGAGAACACTGTAAGTTAATGCATAAAGAGGGCTTGAGACAGGTCGGTGTTAAATATTAGCAAGACGTATGAGCCTTCAATGCAAGTCTGTATATTAAGTTCTGTTTTTTTAAGATTTGAGAGAAAAAGAGACAGAGGGAGAGGGAGAGAATCTTCAAGCAGACTCCCTGTCCATTGTGGAGCTCGATCTTGGGACCCTGAGATCATGACCTGAGCCTAAACCAAGAGTTAGATGCTTAAGTCACTCAGGTGCCCTTGTACCCTAATTTTCAAAAGGTCAAGGACGAGAGGCACAACGCCTTCATCTGCAGAACAGAGAATGCCATATCCTACCTGCAGTGGTCACTTCTCGGGGGTGGGGGGGGCATGGACCCCTCACCCAAAATGTGGTTTGGATGTTGAGAGTGATGATATCACACAGATGCCATGAGGCTCTTGAAGGGTTTATAAGTCACGGAATTTCTGGGGCTTTCTGGGGGCGAGTAGGTGGGTAGCCCAGCCGGTACAAGAATGGTTTAGGGGAGCAGAGGAAGGAGACTGGTCTTGGAGTTTAAGGGGAGGATTTCCCCTTGCAAGAAGAGTTGACACGATTTCAACTTCCAAACCATGTGAAAGGAGGGAACACTTCAGCTTTCTTTACCAGCTTGTCAAGATGTGGGGCAGAAGGCTGGGGCTTCAAAGCGGTCAGCAGCTAAGCACCGTAAATGAGCTCAGGTTCCTTTTTATACATCTCAGAGGGTTACCATGAAGATCACACGAGATCATACACATATAGACTTTAACTCAGTGGCCAGCGAACAGCAAATCATTGTTACCTATTGAAATAAACATGGCTTCTTAAAAAAAAAATCACTTGATTTAAGAACTCACCAAAAAATACAAGAAACAACATCTGCTTTTTCCTTGTTCTGTTTATCCTAGATGCAATTTTTTTTTTAACTTCAATGTAATCTCTACATGTGAAGAAATAGTTACCAGCAGACCTCCAGCCATGGAAAGGCTGTGATCTCAGAACCCGGTTTTAAAAATGATTGTCACTTGGAACACTTTTTCCCATAGAAACAATGTTATAAATAGAAGTTCCCCGAGGAATGTTCCAATTCTTCCTCAACTGTAGTATAGCTAAAACAGTCCTTGATAGAGCAGGGAATTCTGAATCCCAGAACACCTGGACCTCTCAGACCCCAACTTGTCCTGGTTCAAGGTGACCCCAAGTGAGACTAGACCCTAAGATTTTGGGGCTCCTGGCTGTGAAAGAGCTCGCTGAAAAGGAGCCAGATGGGGCATGGTGTGGCTGCCGGGAGCCCATTTGCAAGTAAGACTGCAGTTCTCATGACAGCCTCCAAGTTAGACTGTGAGGGGATTGTCTTGTCAGGACATAGAGCTGTCCCACATCCCTGCAATTGGAGTGGGGCTCACGGTTTCGAATGGAAAGGATGCTTCAGCTCTCAGCCACTGTAGGGAGGGGTCTGTACAGAGGCAGGGCAAGAGTTCTCTAGGTAGACCTTTGCCTAGGGTGAGCAGAAAATATGGTCTTATTTTCTGGAGCAACTCTGAATGCTTGAGACGTACTTGCCTGGGATCGGTCTTCCTGCTAGATGATTAACTGTCCTGTGTCCCATTTGTTGCCCTGTCTCCAGCACCCGGGACAACGCAGAAGCTTCAAAATCCTCTGTCAGCTTAATGACTAAAAAACGAGACTAGTTTAGCAGAGCAAACTCTAGGTGTAGAAGGTATGAGTGTGAATAAGGCCCCTGGATAAAGTTGGAAATTTCTGGAAGACTTGGTATTTAGGAGAACTCTTGGGGTATGGGCATTTCTGGCTGGAACTTCTCTCTGTATGGATACATTTAACGTCTTTATGGAAACTGTTACACAAGAATGTGTATGTCTGTTTAACTGGAATGTTTTTGTTTGTTTTAGTAATCACCATCTGGCTGGGATTTTCAACCAAATTCATGTCAATGGGGCAGTACTATTTTTTTCTAAAGTTGTTTTTGAAAAAATTTATAGCACACTTCACTGTTGATGTTCTCCTGACAACACACAACGAAATAAAAACATTTGATGTTCCTTGTTTTGAAGCCATTTCTTACAACTCGTTTTTCATATGAACATGGTGCCGAAATCTCATTATACCGTTAAATGCAGCCATGTTGTTCGGTCTTCCGGTAACGAGCTTTAAGTGGTGAGATGACTCATCTATACACTAGTAGGCACGTTGAAATGCAATATCCCAGGCCTTTAGTTCTGACTCTGTTCACTCCCAAGCCTTGTGTCCCCCAAAGTCAAGGTCTAAAGAATGACCCTTGGAAAAGCGAGAGCTCGTGTAAAAATAGAAGCACATGAAATATTTCCCCATCTGCAGACGTTTAAGTCTGAGTGAGCTCATGGTGACACCACCTGGCAGACGGTAAGCAATCATTAACCGATATTATTTTTATTTTATCGTCCCTTTTTTAAGTAGGTTTCATGTCCAGCATGGATCCCCAAGCAGGGCTCGAACTCACAACCCTAAGGTCGAGACCAGAACAGAGATCAAGGGCCAGATGCTCAACCAACTGAGCCACCCAGGAGCCCGCTGATATTATTAAATCATTAAGTAGTTATTATTAACACTCCCTCTGGAGCCACTTGCTACCTACTCCAAGATTACAGGGATTTTCATCTGTTTGTTTGCTACAAGATGTCAAGTGTCTCTTGGAGTAGTACCTGGCACATAATTGGGACTTAGTACTTGTTGAGTGAGTGATACTGCGTATAGCTCATATGCAGCTTTTGCACTCCTGGACTATCCTTACCCTCATTTTCTTCCCTTGATCCCGTGTTCAGTTCAGTTCTGTCCAAGTCCTGACCCTGACCGCCAAACTTTCACACTTACCTAGATTTCCTTGGATTGACCAAGATACTGTCCAGGGAGTGTCCGCTTCTGTCTCCTTCTTGCCCTAACTTTCAAATATTTATCACCTAAGAGGTAGGCAGTATTCTGGGCCTGGAGACACAAGGGTGAGGAAGAAAGGCAGGCTCCTTTTCCTTTGTAGGATTAGGCTAACCTCACCATGGTATGTTTTATTTTATTGAGATCTAGAGGGGAGAAGAGACAGATATTTTCATCTACGGAATGAGTTGCAAAGCCATGAAGGGTTAAAACCATGGCTAAGATGAGTAGACGCCCAACCCCAGTCTTTTTGCAACACCCTGGTCAAAGTAAGGGACCCCCTGCCTCATCCTCATCACCAACACATAGACTTACTCTGCTTCCCTTCCAGTGTGTCCCCCCTTGCACATCCCAGGGCCCAGCTGTGAGTTGTCCAAGAGAACCTCATGGACCACCATTTTCCATGGGACTCCTCTTCTGTGTCAGATCCTACACTTTGAGCTGCTAAACTGACAATCCCAGTATTCTTATTCTTTACTCTGAGTCAAGCCCTGGGCTCTAGAACACTGTGGTTGCCCCAGAATGGAGTCAGGATGGCCAAGTTGTCCTTCTTTAGTCTAGAAGAAGATTGTATTTATTTTCTTAAGCATACGGAGGGAAGACGTAAAAAGGAGCCAATGCTCATTCTGTGTTTACTTACGTCTCTGGTCAGCATAAGGCAGAAGTATTTTTAGATCGATGTAATGTGTAAGACGCAAACTGCCTTCCCTCTGAACTGCTATGTCCATGACCTTATAGTATGCCTCAGAAGCACCTGGAAGGCTTGTTGAAACACAAGATGGACCTTGTTGTGGGGCCTTGCTGGGACCTCACCCCTGAGTGCCAGATTCAGTAGCTCTAGGTGAAGCCTGACAGACGGGCTTCCAGGGGAGTGCTGACTGTGCAGCACTTGACCACATATTTCTACTGTTTCCACTTATGCCCTAAGAGAAATACTAAGTGAACTGTCTCTGAATCCTTGTCTTTTTGGTATGCTTGTAGCCTGAAGTATTGTGCAGTGTGCTCCCTTACCTTCCGTGCTGAGGACGTAAGAGCTGCCTTGACTACCAAATAGTTCCCTTTGAGAGCCCAGGTCAAGCTTCACTCATTCAGTCTCCTGCCACCAACCGCCTCACACCAGCCTTCAACCTCCAAAATTACATGGCAGCTTATTGGAAGTTAATTCCTCCTCAAACTCCATACTAACCAAAATAGTTCCCACGAGCTCCTTGAAAAGGTTCACCTCTACACACAGATTCTACTCTGTATTTCCAGACGTTTGGGTGTATCAGAAGACACCAAAGCTTTGCCACATCATAATTCTGCCCCATGCGAGTAAGGTACGTGCTCTTCGAGTCCCTGCACTTGTCTTAATAAGCTCTGTACTTGGTAAATGATCACTAAAGCAGGCTCCAACACCGGACTGCTGCTCTCCGTGTCCCGTGGGCGTGTGGAGGAGGAACCAGCAGGAGTGGCATGGTAAAAAATGGTAAAAATAAAGTACTCCAAAGGCTGTAAGCTCCTTATAATAATAAACACAATTTGAATATTAAAGAGGAGAAAATGCATGCTAATCACCACAGACTACAGGAAAATTTCCCCCAAACTCTGCTATTCTACAGAACAGTGGGAAACAAGACACAGCTTTTACCCATGTGTGTTTGCAAGGTAGACAGCCCCGGTTGTCATGACTCGTTCGGTGTGCCTTTCCTCGGGAGACCACAGGAAGGAAATGACAATCTGCTCTCAATGTCAGGTATCACAAAGACGTTGTCTACATGTTCAGAAAGGTTATGTAAGGTCATGCCCTCAAGTACGACCTCCTTATTAATTTTTTTTTTAACTCCATGCAAGGTTTTGTTTTAAGCAGGCTCCCCGCCCAGTGTGAGCCCAGTGTGGGACTTGAACTCAAGACTCTGATAACAAGACCAGAGTGGAGATCAAGAATCAGACACTTGGCCGACGGAGCGCCCCAAGCCCCACCCCCCAATGCAGTTTTTTAACCTAAGTTTATTTCAAAAGGAAATCATGTCTCTAAGTGTAAATGAAAACTCAGTATCACTTGCCATAATAGGAGGTAACTATGAAAATGTATACAACACAGACAAAACAATGTCATTAACTCCCAGTGTGATTCTCTTGCCTGCCAAAGTCAAAGATTTGCTCTCTCTTTGTTAAGAGGAAGTCAGGAGGGAAGAGAAGCAGGTGTTACAGAGGTGTTTGAAAAACGTCAAAACCAAAAGATAAGACAAAACAAAGAACAAAGAAAATAAAACTTAAAATATGCATTAATGCCACAGTGAGACCTTCTCCTCCACATAATCCTGACAAATCAAAGACTTTGAAACATAATTTCCTTAGGATGTGCTCTGGATTCCAAATCTCATTTTGTCCCTTCCTTGCCCTGGGTCGTCTGAGCACCTTGAGCCTCAGGTATGTAGCACAGAATGAGAAAAGCCTCGGAGATTTAGACAGAACACACAGGAACCCTGGCACACAGTAGGTGCTCAGATCATTATGGTAATGGTTGCCTCTTGGGGGCTGAGAACAGTCATATTTTAACATACCTTAGGTCTGTGCTGCACAGGAAGCCCACACAGTCTCTCTCGTGTTCCTGCTTCAGCCGGACCAGGGCAGGCTGGGGCTGGTGACAAACCACATTCAGCAGTGACAAGTGACGGCAGGAGGGTTGTTGATATGGGGAATCTGCTTGTCCTCCAGGGACCTAAGTAAGGGGTAAGGAAGACGGAAACTTCAAATTTGAGTACCTGAAAACTGTAGGGAAATAAGAGAGATCCCAGAATCCATTCCCCCCTCAGGTTATGGGTCAGGACCCTGAGCCTCGGGGTCGTCACTGACCAGTGACAGGCAGCCAGAGCCAGGCCCCTCCAGCCACACTACACTCTTCCCACCTGGTGCTCTCAACCTCCTCCCCTACCAGCCACTGCAGCCCGCTCAAAGTTGCAAGGCACTCAAGACCTGTAACTTTCAGTTCCCTGCTCTGGGCTCCAAAATCTTTATTTTCAAAACAAGTATTGGCCTCCATGCTGTCTACTAATTTGCTAGAACAGTTGTAGCCTTTCTTAAAGACCAGAAAAATGTGACCATTTGCCAAGCCCTGATTTCATCCATTCTCCCTCCCCACATACACCCTCAAAAATCCATACCAAAGGAAAACAGTTCCATTTAGAGCTCTGCTCTGTCTCCAGGGAATCAAAGTTCCCTGGAGACAGCACTTGCTGGGCTGCCTGGGGTGGAAAGGGGTCTGGCCTTCACAGCCCCCTCCACATGGGAGAATGAGGACGAGGGGAACCAAACAGGAGCACGAGGGGCAGGTTAAAACCTCAGTGAGGAGTGGTGCACGTAAGTTCCGGAAACATCAGGAATGGGAAGCCCTCACACCTCGCTCACCTAGAGAGGCTGGGGGAGGGGCAGGGAGGCAGAGGAGAAATTTAGTCCCAGGACAAACACCAGCAGGAGGGAGACAAAGTTTTCAGCATTAAATCTCATGCTCATTTTGGGACCCCTTCTCATAAAAGGGCCTGGGTCTTTGGGGTGGTGGGGGTGGGGTGGAGAGCAGTATCTTCATACAAGGGTAGCAGATGAATGCCCACCAGGAACTGGCTGAAAAGGTAAAGGAACGAGACTGAGCAGGTGGGGGGTCAAGCCCGCTGAGGGAGGGGTACCTGTCCCTTTTGAAAAAGGCAGCTCAGGTGCATCTCCTTGGTGGATACTCAGCCCCACCATGGATGCCATATTGCCAGATGGGCCCATTATTAAGATTTTGTCTAGCCTTCTGCTTTCTGCAGAGCTGCCCTGGGCCGGCATCCTTTGTCCTTGGCCTTCCTGCCAGGTTCTGCCAGCAGGGGTCACCAGAGGGCGCCGGGAATGGCCAAAGGTGGGCACAACGGTCTGGAGGCCTCCCTCTGGCTTCCTGGAACCAGCAGCCTCCCCACACTGTCTCCTTCACCCCAGCAGCAACAGCTGGTGTCGGATCCCAGCTGTCCTCCCCGCTCCAGACCCAGCCCGGCTGCGCCCACAGAAGTACCAGCAGCTGCTGGGGCTCGCTTTCTCAGGGGCCCGGCTCCACAGACCCCCTTCTTGGAGCCTCTAGATTTTGGTAGCCGCCCACAGGGTCCCTCCTTCCTCCAGCTCCAGGAGTGGGAGCTCCTTCCTGCCCTTACTATCCCCCCATCCCTTTATCCTCTGTCAGCCTTGCCAACACCAGTCTCACTGATCCCTGATACCAAACCTCTCTGTTGCAACACCCAGTGTGGGTTTCCTCTCCCGGACTGGACTCTGACTGGTCTGCGAGTTCTCATTCAAGAGAAGCCCAGTATCTAGATTATTTTGTGGAAGTTATTCCCCCCGACTTTTTGTGGGGGAGAAACCAGGATGTGTGTCCTAAGACCAGAAGGAGCCTCATAGCAGACAGGGGGAGCCTCGGAAACCCAGCTGGGGCACCCCCCTCCAGCTGCTGGCAAGGCCCCCTATGGGCAGCTCCCAGCAGCCCCCCAGAGCCCCTCTCCACTGGAGCCATCTCCCAGGGTGGGAATAATCCCCTTCCCAAAGCCTGGCCCCGGCCTCCATGGGGGACCCCTCTGAGGGCCATCCAGCTCCAGAGCTCCCTGAAGGCTCCGAGGAGGCCTCTGGGTGGCAGCCCCCTCGTGGGTCAGCTTCTCCCCTGCCTGAGGACACCTTCCGCACGTCCTTCGAGTTTTCTCCTTCGAAGCCTCCTCTGTGCAGCTCTCTGTCTCGAGTCTGTTCCCAGGGACCCCAGGGTAAATAGGCCAAGTCCGCTCTCATTTGCTGGAGAGAGCATCGTACTCACCCAGGAAGCATGTGAAGACAGAGAAGCACTTTATTTCACCAAAAAATATTCAGCTGGAATGAGGGAGGAGAGGAATGACAGCCAGAGTCAGGACCAAGCAAAGAGAGGGAGAGTAAGGAGGAGACTATGTGAAATATTGAGTGGAAGCAAACAGCACCCGGAAGCAAAGTGCTTATTAAGAGCGAAAGGACTTCTGGGCGCCTGTGTGGCTCAGTCGGGTAAGTGTCTGCCTTCCACTCAGGTCATGGTCCCAGGGCCGCGGGATCGAGTCCCACGTCAGGCTCTCTGCTCAGTGGGGAGCCTGCTTCTCCCTCTACCTCCTGCTCCCCCTGCTTGTGCTCCCTCTGACAAAGAAATACAATATTTTAAAAAAAGAGAGAGAGAGAGGGAGAGAAAGAGGAGTCCCTGGAGCTTCCCCGTGAGCCACGGCACAGATCATTCCCTGAAGAGAGAGGACACAGCAGTCCCTTTAGGCATTTCTGCCTCCCCAAACTTCCAAGGACAGAGCAAGCAAGGAAAACATAGCTGGCAACTTGATTTGAACACAACTTGAACTTGCTGCATGAGCAGAGGTCTCCCCACGGCCGCATGCAGGCCTGAGGGCTGGTTTTGCGTGACCAGCGCTCGCCCTTGTGGAGCCCGGCAGGGGCTTCAAGTGTTGGAGATGCTGACTGAAGTCTCAGCTCACGGCAGGGAGGAGTGAGGGGACGCCAGGCTTCACCCCTTCCTGACTCCCTGACAGCCTCGTTAGGCAAGAGAACCAGCCATGCAGCTCCTCACCTGCACAGGACAGAGTCCAGACTCGCACTGGCTACTGCACTGGTTGTAGCACAAGAGAAGATGGGCCCTGCGGGAGGTCTGGCCTTGGTCATGTCTGCAGGACGCAGTACATGAACCTCCATGGCCTGTCCCAAGCCTTTTGGGAACATGCAATTTTTTTTTTTCTTTATTAAAGTATAACATGTCCCTTTACCTGTTCCTCCTTCCGCAGCTCGACCACGTTTGTCTGGTCAGCAGGCCAGTCAGCACAAGTCCAAATCACGTCAAAGGGGAGATACGGGGAGGCAGGGGTCAACCACATTGTAATATTTAACTATATTACTTAAGAGCAACTGGAGAAAACTCATTTTAATTCTCAACTTCAAAGAAAGGCCAAGGTGATTACAGTAGCATCCCCTGGGGGACGTCCTGATGTATCCTGTTTTGGAGGGCATGACAAAGGAGCCCCGCTGTCAGAAGTCAGGGGCCTGACTTGTTAGCAGGCCTGGCACTGACGGGAGCAGAAGGGATGGAAAAAGGACAGACGGCAGTGTAAATGGGAGAGAACCACACTATTTCTGGTGTCACGAAGTCACAGCTCAGAATGTGAGTTCTGACTAATACACAGAGTGAACTTGAGAGTGAACCACTACAGGAACCTGATTAGCCAGGATCTTACTGTCAAGATGAGCAGCAGAATCACAGTCTCTGTGAATATATAGGCTTCTGGGAGACACAGGACCTGTAGCTTGGGTGGCTAGCCCTTCTTTGGAATATTAAACAGGTCCAAACCTCCCAGAGTATTTCAATGGGCAACATCTCACTAGCAGGCAATCGCTTGTTCTTTAAAAAAAAAAAAAAAGGGGGGACTATCGCAAGCGGTCCTCATAGTTAAAGAAATGTCTTCCTGAACACTTCTTTTATCTATCTAAAAAACAAATTACTGCCATATACCAGCTCCCAGGTTTGGTACTGTGGTTCCGGGGCAAAGAGACAAAGCAGATGTGGGCCTTGCCTGAATGAAGCTTGTAGTCTTAGGGGGGAAAAAAGACCTTAGAACCAGTAAATAATTCCAGTTATGCTGCATTCTATGCTGAAAGGACTTAATCTCATCCAGGAGCCAAGGACAGCCTTCCTAAGGAGTTATCAGCTTTCTGAGACTTCAACAAATAAGAAAGGTTTGATGCATTAAGAGATGACAGAAGAGAGTTCCTGAAAGGAAAAGCATTTCCAGGGGACCCAAATAGGAGGCAATACAGTACGAAGGAAAGGTTGAGGGGCAGCCCTGGCTAGGAAGCAGGAGGACCACACAGGGTAGATGGTCAGGAGATTGTTACTGTGTTCCTTCCCTGCCAGGTTATTGATTGGTGGCTTTACCCTTCAATTTAACAGGAAGTGACACGGTTAGTAGGACCTTCTGGCTGCAGCCTGAGAGCAGATTGGAAAGGAGAAAGGGTCAAGAGGAGTTGTGGAAAGGTTGAGTTAGGTAGGGAGAGTACAGTGCTTCGATCAAAACCCTAGCACCAACAGGGAATTGAGGAAGATACCTTTGAAAGAGACATAGGAGTGAAAAAAACAAAACGTGGAGACAGAGTATGTTGGTTGTAAAGGACCAAGAATGACTCCCAGGGTTCACTTTGCCTTGAGGTGGGTGGATGGGAGTGCCCTTTCCTGATGCAAGGAGGAGGAGGGGGAAGAGGTTTGGAGTGGGTGTTGGGTGAGCACAAGGACTGTGGCCTGATGAGCTTTCTGGCTGCACCTGTGGGGTAGTCGGGGGAAGGTAGAGGTTTCGATCTGGCAGAGATATGCAGGAAGCAACAGAGAGAGAGAAGCTTGAGAATCATAGCAACACATGAGAGACAGAAACCTGTGGTTCTCCGGCTTTCCTGATGAGGACCTCCAATAAGAAATACACTTTCTATCACACATGCACCACAAATGACAATCCCCCTAATTCTTACCTCTGCCACATGTGATGTACCGGGATACTCTGTTCTCCCTCCCGGCGCGGGTCACAGCCTTCTGGGTCGATTGAATGACCCGACAGGGAATTACTATCCTACAGTTTGAAAACTGTCTTTAGGAGGACGCCGAAGGAGAAGACCAGAGGTTCCCAAAGAGAGCCCGGCCAGATTCTTTTGTTCAAGACTCAGCTAGACTAGGTGGTGCCTAGCAAAAGAGAGGACCCAGCAGAGAGGGAGGTGGAAGGGGCCAGGGAGATCCCCTGTTACACTTCTAAGAGGAATATAGCAACTCCCAGAATCCCATCCTTAGCAGGTACCTCTGGAGCCACGAAGGGACAAATTCCCCCCTTTGGTTGCTTTACCAGAGCAAAAAACGTACCCTCCTCTCCTCCCCCCTCCCCGCCTTCCTTTTTATCTTGTTGACCCGGATGGTTCACATGACTTGCCCCAAGCCAATCACTGGCTTAGGGGGTACAATTACCACGATGGGCTTAGGCTGATGAACAAATTCACCGTCATCCCACGAGGCCGCAGGAGGATTATTTGCCCCGAAAACCGTGGGGGGAAACACCTGACTTTTAGGGCGCTACAAGGAAGCAGCTAGTTGAAGCAGTTACCCAGACGGCTTGCTGAAGTGTGGTTCAGGGAGGGACCAGCAACATTGGCATCACCTGGGAGTTCTTAGAGCTTCCAGATTGTGAACCTTCCCCGCACCTGCCGAATCAGAATCAGATTCTCAGATGGTCTCGTGGCCGTTTGAGAAGCACCGGCTGAGAGCACTAGGACTCACAGGGTCTACCATATTGTCCTGCTCTCCGTCCATTCCTTCTCCCACTTGTTCATCCGTCACGAATCCCCGACTGCCGTGCATGCTTTGCAAGGTTTTGCTTAACTGACCCAATAGAGCCTCTTTTTATTTCCCGCACAAGGAGCAGAGCAGAGTTTTAGGGTAAACACGGCGAACTCCCAGCTTGGCCAAGTCAAGCCATTAATATTATTCCTTCCGGACACCCTGTTCTGTTTCCATGAGGTGTAAAACCCTAGTCCAGGGCTGACAATATCCCTCGGCTGCTGGAAAGTTCTGTATTCTTTAATAGCCCTAGACAGACTGGGGGTTTTGTTTGCTTTTTGAATTTTGTTTGTTTCCTAGTATAGCTCCTTTTACTGAGTCGACTGAGGCTTGTAGACTCGAGAACTCCTACCTGCAGGTAGTATGTGTAACCCTCTCCCCGAGGCCCCTGCAGATCTGAAGGGTTGGGACAAACTCTCATTTAGTGACTTCTGTCCAGGATTGGAGGCTCTGAGATCCTGAGACCCATGAGAGGGCCTAGAAAAAACTGCAGAGAAAAGACAGATTTGGTTAAAGAATTGGAAGATCAAACCTAAAATGAAACGTTAAAAGAATTAATGCACCATAGGCCGAAGAAAGGAAGACAGAGAAGGCATTAAACATGTAGAATTGGATGACACTTTACTGAGGCTTCAAACGAGCAGCTCTCTTCTGGAATTTTCGTTCTTTGTTTAAAAACAAACAAACAAACAAAACAAAGATGTTGGGGCACCCAGGTGGCTCTATAGGTTGAACTTCCGACTCTTGATCTCTCAGGGTCGTGAGTTCAAGCCCCGCCCTGGGCTCTACACTAGGCATGGAGCCAACTTCAGAAAATAGTGTGGATACTCAGAATTTGAGTGTCAAAGGACTAAAGCATGACGCCTTTCTCAAATTTCTTCCTACTCATTCATTCCTCCATCTTCATCGATCACCTGGAGCATACCAGGTATTCTGCTCTGAGAGTGCTATTATTTTACTCTAAGTGACACGAGACATATCCTGCTAAGAATGGTGAATACGTCAAGATGGCACTTCACCGGAGACAACACTGATTCATCTGAGAGTCTCTGAGACAGCGGCTGATTAAATATAGCAACGTCAGTATAAAGGCACCGTTTCCTTATGTGGTGCAGACACTTGCACGATCTGCTTCCAAGTGGCTTTTCCTGTCCCTGATTTCACTGATTGTCTTACCCACCGGCCTCTCCTTCCCACCCCTACACCCATCTTTCTTGAACGTGCCAACTCCTTTCACACAGTTCCCTTAGTTGGAAGAGCTTTCTCCCTAAAATATCCTTCGACGGTTGAAACTCTTCAAGCTTTTAAAGCTCTGCAGAGGCTTCTTGCTACTTAAAATTAACAGTGAAATTAAATCAATTAAAAATGAACTCTTTCCTCTGTATTCCTTTCACAGGATGCTTATCCTAGTTTGGCACTTACTCTTCTTTGCATTAAGGTAGCTTTTTTCCTGACTCAGAGGTAAGCTTTCCAAGAACACAGACCATGTCTTATTCTTTGTGCTCCTCCCAGCACCTGGCTGCTTACCTGTTGATAGAGTTAGTGCTGCTCACCAAATAGTTCTGACTATTCGAGTCTTCTGGGGCTAATAGGTTTGCCCTTCTTGGACCCCAATGGTTGGTTAAGGACGTGTGGTCCATTGTCACCAAAGAGTTGTACGGAAAAGCGGTGTATGACATCTTGAGCCAAAATTCTAATCACCAATGCAGGACCTTTCAGCTTTATCTTTTCTCCTGGCTGTTGTGACTGTTAATGTTCTAGAGAATAGCTCCTCCCTCAGCTGGAATAATGTCAACTTATAGCAGACCCACAGCTGATCCATGATGGACATGTTGAGTGAACAAGATCTAAATGTTATTTATGCTCATTGACATCTAGGGTTGTTTGCTACAAAGCAAAGCCTAGCCCATTGTGAGGGATATACTTATAAATGGGAGGTGAATACTGCAGTAAATACTGCAAGTCTATAATTTAAAAAAAAAACCATTAGAGGTGGGGAGCCTGGGTGGCTCAGTGGGTTAAAAACCTCTGCCTTCAGCTCAGGTCATGATCCCAGGGTCCTAGGTTCGAGCCCCATGTTGGGCTCCCTGCTCAGCGGGGAGCCTGCTTCCTCCTCTCTCTGCCTGCCTCTCTGCCTACTTGTGATCTCTCTCCCTATCAAATAATAACTAAAATCTTTAAACAAAATCCATTAGAAATAGCAGTTCATAATTTTATCAACTGTAACCTAACCAAGTAAAATTCCCAGCCTTAAAGTCAGCTGTCGAGGGAGGCATTGTAAGGTAAGATGAAGACTGCAGGATATGCAGCCAGCTAGCTGTTGGTTGGCAGACGGGCTCTAAATGACCTTGGTCGCTGATCCTCTGAGCCATCGGCCTCCTGCAACCCCAGCTGGAGTTTATATTTATCTTGCAAGTTGTTGTGAGAATTAAAGATAGTAAGTGAATGGTAACTGGCACGTGGTGGAAGGTGATACATGACAATTACAGTTGTTTTAGCTATTCACATCCAGCCATGTGAAAAGTGAGAAATTTGATTAAACTGCACATATTTCCATTGAAGCTGTTATTCCCTACCTAATGATCAGAGGCAAGATATCCCTTCCATCCTTCTTTCACTCGTCTTTCAAAAAATAAACAAATTTGGGCCCTTATTTTTTTTTGAAATGTGTGGCTACTATATGTGTTCAGATAGTAATTTGTGGCTAAATCTCCGTTTCTCGTTGAAAAATAGGAGTTTTAATGGATTATTCATTTTTCCCTCTGTACTAGACACCCGTGACTCATCTTAAATAATGTATTAAAAAAGAGGAAGAGGAAAAAAAAAATAAGGCCCTGCACTTGTTTTTCAGTTTTTGTGGGGAGAAAAAGGGAATCATCTGCTTGTGACAGTCTCAGTTATATTTATAAAATTTGAAAAATTATCCTGGGTTCGATGATAAAATCTTTTCTGTGAGTATGGTGTTGCCCTTTGCCTTTTTGTCTTGATTTCCAACACTCACTTAAGTACTCTGCATCCCAATACACATAAATAAAGGTAACACTCTGCATGTCACCATCCCCCGAGAACTTACAGTTACTGTCATGGCATTTTTACAAGTTGATGCCACTCCTGGCTGTGAGCTCATGTAACTTCAGTCCTTCAGTGTAAACAGAGAATGACTCATCCTTCTGGGGCAGTAAATAGCAACGTGGGTAGATGAACATCATCTTTAGACTTGTTAATACACCTGTAATGTAGAAACACATCCCCTCCGAAATACTTTATACATATTTTGATACGTGTTGCAAGAAACATTGTACCCCAAAGACAGGTTCCTATTTCAAGGGCTTTAGTAAGAGGAAGGAAACTCCGAACATCATGGTTGCCAACCCAACTAAGGATCCACTTCTGCAAATAGCACCAAAAAGTAGGAGAAGGGAAATCAAGTCAGAAGACAGGAATGCCTATATTAGTCTTATCCTCTCCCCGGCTAACCTTCTTTCTTGGTCTCACTTCATCTTCAATTCTAAGTCTCTGCTTTGGTTCTGACCTATTCAACTGGAAGAGAAAAAAAAATCAAATTGAGTAAGGAGCACTTAGAGCTACACGGGGAAGATATTTCAGTTAGTCTTCAGGATGACATTTTTCTCTGTCTTTAAGGACCTTATTATTCAGTGCTGAGGAAATAAAGAAAATCAGTAATTATACTCCAGCCTGATGAACTACGAAAGCTCATTCAAACATGCCATCATGATGGGGTGCCTGGGTGCTCAGTCAGGTGAGCATCCAACTCTTGGTCTTGGCTCAGGTCATGATTACAAGGTCGTGGGTTTGAGCCCCGTGTCAGGCTCCACGCTCAGTGTGGAGTCTGCTTGAGATTCTCTCTCTCCTTCTTTCTCTGCCCTTCTTCCTGCTTGCATACACGTGCTCTGTCTAAATAAATAAAGTCTTTAAAAAAACAAAACAGAAACGTGAAACCATGAAAAATAATGTTTCCAAAAACATATGTTGTTCTAGAGAAAACAGTAAAATACAAAATTACATAGATGGTCTGATCTTAATTTTATAAATAACATCCACTTATGTCCTTATACACTCAGAAAACATTTGGGATCAGATTGGCAGACTGAGCACACCTGTCTACTTTTCCTCCCTCCCCAAATTCCACTGAAATGCCAAACAAGAAAAGTTATAATTGAAGATTGGATAATTTGATGATTTCCTAGAAAATAGAACAAAGAGAATTGGATGGACAGAGCAGTAAAAGCTTTAAAAAAAAAAGTCCAGGAAAAGGATACTGCAAAGGTAAGAGCTATTAGTCTACTAACTAGAGGAACTTCAAGCTCAGGGTTAACTGGTACAGTGTAGGGAGGGGCCCTGCCAATCATTATCTCGTCAATAAATTAAAAGATTGCATTATGAACCCCTGGGCCTGTCACAGTCTGCCCATGTCCCTCATCTGCTGAACATCTGGAAACAGTGGTGTTTGCTTCCATGTTAAAGCCTCATAACTGCTTTAGACAGTGAGCCAGAGGGCTATCCAATCAGAAGGACTGACTCTGGACAGAGAAGTAGAGCAGAACTTACTAACTCTACACGTACAACAGCAGGAATCACGGTGGGAAGAGGTGACAAGAAAAAGAGAGCATGAGACACTTCTGATATGAGAGGTTCTCAGACCTCATATGCCGGGGAGAGAAACCTCCCAAACCAAAATCATCTACCTGCACACCCTGAAAGTTGGCTCCTATCACCAGAACTTTCATTTGCCGGGATGAGTACTGCGGCCATAAAATGCAGAAACAGCCATGTGAAAGAAACACACAGACTTCTAGATCATTAAAAATATAATCACCATTCCTTAAAAGTTGATCTGAATAACCAAATGGGCACAGGTGAATATTAAACTAATGAGCTGGAACATTTGGTAAGAAGGGACTCTTCCAGAACACAGTGCGGAGATAAAGAAATTTCCAAAAGCTCCCACATCCGTTTAAAGAGTTGATAAAAGAAGGAACAAAGGGAATAGACAGAAGGACATTAAAAAACTATTTTTAGTTTTTTAATTAGTTTTTTAGATTAGTGCTGAAGAAATATAATGAACTTGTAGATTTTTATGTATTTTATTTGTTCCAATTCATTTCAGTTTCTGAAATTCTGGTGCTTGGATTGTCACATCTTGGACTGGTGCACTGATCCTCAACCAAGGGCAGTTTTGACCCCCAAGGAGACATTTAGCAATGCCTGTAGATATTCTTGATTTCCAGGACTAGATATCTAGTGGGTAGACGAGGCCAGGGTTGGTATTAAATGCAGCATGTGTACAGGAAAGATTCCCTACTGCACAGGATTATTTGGGTCAAAATGTGAATATTGCTGAGGATCAGAAAACCTGAGCTAGCGGAGACCCTTTTAAGGTGCCTCCTATACCTCTTAGGCACAACTTCTGGAGTGTTCACTCACTTCCTTGCTTTCCCATTCAACATTCCATCTCCTGGGTCTTCTGCCTGAGCCCTGGAATCCAGCCACTTCTATAAAGATGTTTGGCTTTTTCGGTGGGATGGTAGATAGAGACAATAATCTGAGTGCCGCAGATGCTCATTGCTGCTGGGTTGTCATGGTTCCCAAGAGAAGTTCAATATTAAGGAGAACTTCAGGAGGTGGGACACAGAACCCATATCATATTTACAAGTCATTGACCACCATGCCAAGAGGAGTCAGAGCAAGTCATCCACTTCTGTCTTAAGCTTCTGTTCTGATCCAAAGAGGCTACAGCCTCTTTTCAGTTTTCCACAGATCTGCAAAGAAATTAAGTTTTTTCTGGCTGATCTGTAGCTTAAGTTTTGTCTTAAGGATTTGTCTTCTTGTTTGGTCCACAGACATGACTCAATTTCCTCACTAAAACTTCACCTGCAGAAACAGGTGGCCAGTATGATTTTTTAAAAAACATTGTTTAAAAATACCCATTTATCTCATTACTGTTTTGATGCCCCATATGTCTTGTGATCTGAGGGAGTCCCTCACAGCCCTCACCAGTCCTGGCCTTGCTTGGTGTTCTCTTGCCTAGAGACTCACTAGGTCCTTTCCAAGGTGAGAATGAGCCTCGTGTGCTGGTCTGATATCACTTTACCATGTGGTGCACACATTTTCTGAGAAGCTGTTTATTCTCTGCCAACCTAAAAATGCCTTCATGTAAATCTTCCTGAGTGAGTGAGGGGGAAAAGAGAGGTGGGGGGAAGGGAAGGGTCAAAAGCAAAGAAAACAAGAAGGCGAAGGAAGTGACCAGTGCTCAGTGAACCCACACGTGTGAAAGGCTAATCCAGAAATCACTCAGTAATCACCACCATGAAAGTAGACCCAGGTGACATGGCTGGCTACGCACACAAGCTCACCTTCCCCACCTCCCACAAGGCCTCATTTCCTAAACCCAGGTGACCTTCTGGAATCTGGCCGCTCTCCCTCAACTCTTGACCCCTCCTATGCAATAGCTTCTACACACCATTAGTTTCCTTCCAAAGTCCCCGTTGGCTTCTCCTCCAAAGCAATACGATTTTTCTGTTTTCAAGAGAAGGGTACTGGTCCATGTGTCCAGTAAACAAAGGCTGGAGTGCAGTTAGAAGCTCCAAGGCATTTACGTATCACACAGGACAGTCTGAAAGAAGGGGGAGGTTTAGGGAGGCTCTGATGTGGAGGGCAAAACAGTGCTTGGAACTAGGCTGCACTCAATGTTCAGCAGTGCTCATGGGTCAGTCATGCTCAAAGGAACAGTGTTGAAAGAGTGATTATGTTTTAAGACAGTTTGGCTGTCAGTCAGATAACATATTATTGCCTTTTGCCAAGTCAGACACTTTTGCTGATGGGTGAATTTTTAGGAATTATAATAATGAATAAATAAACTGGTTTAAAAGCAAGACATTTCCAAATGGATCTCTTGATGGGGCGTTGGACCAGGAGGACTGTGGCTTGGCTTCTACTGGGTCCCAGAACATTTCTCTATCAAAGGAGGGCCTCTGTCCTTACTCCTCTGGAACATTCTTTTTTCTATCCTGAGCTCGCTGTATGAGATTAGGTGACTCAGAAATCTGTCTGTCAGTTTCTCCACCCTTAAACAAAGTCACTATTATTGGCCCTTCATTCTCACACTCAGCACTGGGAGTGGTGAGGTGGACAAGAACAGGAACATTGGCCATTGGGCAGAGGGGGTTTCAAGGCAGACCAAGAAGGTAGGCAGAGCATAAGAACATTAAGTCCGTTCATCCTCCTCCAGCCAAAGGCTCATAGATCTCCTGAAACAGATTCTTTAAGGTGATGTTTTGGTGTGGTACTGGCTCTTTATTGGATTCTTTTCATTTTTCCCCAACCCTGAGAATGTGGCCTGCTCTTCTGTCATTACAACTGCCCCTCTGCTTGGGGTCCTGCCGCTTCCAGACTTGATGAAGACCACAGTGCCTTCTCTCAATGTCTGTGCTATGTCACCATCCCCATTTTTGAGGCCTCAAAGAGGAATCATGCTCAGGGAGCAGTAATGCGCATGCTTTAGGACTGAAGTGGAGTCACAGCAAAAAATATACATAATTATTTAATAACGTATATATTCAATAATATATAATATAAATTCAACATTAGTCTTTCAAGAAGATGTCTCAACTGTCATGAAGGAGATATCTGGTTTCCAGCAGTATTTCATTATTTCCATATTGATTTTTTCCCCCTTTCTCATCTACTTTCTTCGTAAACTACAGATCTTTTTGTATTTTCTCCTTGATGCCCCACTTTACCCCAGATAAACTCAACTTTTATGAGCCCAAGATCTTGCTCTTTATTTTGTATAAAGTAACGAAGTCCTTTCATCCTCCTCTTGGCTCCTGGATCTTGCTCTTTCCTACCCAATTTCTCACCAAAACAAACAAAAAACCACCACTGCTTAAAAAAAAAAAAGTACTGCTCTGGGATGACAGGTAATGACCTTCTTAAAGGGTACTGGAGGGGAGGACCCATCTGACAAATTGTAGAGCATTAGTT
Organism: Lontra canadensis; assembly: GCF_010015895.1. Lineage (NCBI taxonomy): Eukaryota > Metazoa > Chordata > Mammalia > Carnivora > Mustelidae > Lontra > Lontra canadensis. Next base: position 9,413,763 of record NW_022631025.1, on the reverse strand, counting down.
ATCCTTTATTGGAACTGGAGGAGGGAAACAACAGAGATACTTACTTGCTCAAATACTGGTGTGATCACAGGAACTAGACCTGGCCTGTCATAACGCCCAGTCTTGCTCATCTTCCAGTTGGGTTTAAAACAAAGAAGCTCAACCCTATGGGTGGGCAGTCCCCATCAAGAGTGCTACTCTCCTTACTCTACTATGTAAGATTCACTCTGGGGCTCTAAACTAACATTTGCCTGCTCTTGGGACCCAACTCCTACTGCAGACCTTCGAGTTGGAAATCCTGGGTCTTTCTCAGCTCTTTGGAATTACAGCATCAATGACAATAACAATATTGGTGAGTATGATGATAGCCAACCTTCACAGGATGAGGTCTATGTTCCAGATCCTATGCAAACACTTAACCCCAATTGTCCCCTTTGGTTTCCAAGTCCCAAAGAGCTGTTTTTGTTATTGATTGCTGCCTAAGAAATTGCCACGAAACATAACAACTTAAAACAGACAACATACACTCATCATCTCGGTTTCTGTGGGGCAGGAATCTGGGCATGACACAGCTAGGTCCTTGACTTCGAGGACTCTCAAGCAAGGTGTTGCTTAGCTATAGTCATCTCAAGGCTCAGCTGGGCAAGGATTTGATTTCAAATTCCCATAATCGTTGGCAGGAAGCAGTTTCTTACTGGCTGATGGACTAAGGTCCTCAGTTCTTCACTGACTGTTGGCCACAAGCTGCCCTTACTTAGTTCCTTGTCCTATGTGTCTCTCTAATAAGGCAGCTTCCTTCTTCAAAGGGCATAAGCCATGAGGACAATAGGAAGGGTCTGATAGGGAGGCAAAGTTACAATCTTTTGCAACCTAATCACAGAAGTGACATCTCACTGTATTTCATTGGTTAGAATCAAGTCACTATGTCCAGCCTACTCTCAATATGTCCAGCCCCGATGCCAGGAGACACAAGGTACCAGAAGGCAGTGATCATCAGGGGCCATCTTAGAAATCTGAAAACATTGAGACAAATTGGAAAAGGAGGGAAAGTATTGTCTTCAGATTGCAAGGATAATATCAAGACTAGTGAAAGTAGATCAGGATAAGTATTAAAACATAAAAGTAGAAGTTAGGAAGCGAAATAGGGAAGTGCCTTATATCATTTTTGATCCAGTGTCTTTCTCTCTCTCCTAGCCCATAACATGAAGGTAGAGCTAACGAGATGGTGGGGATAAAGCTAAAGGTTGTAACTGGCACCACTAGACATGGCACAAAGAATCCCTTTTTCCATCAGGAAAGTAAACGGAATCATGTAATGGAGTAGTGGGGTAGCAGTGACAAAGAGGGACTGAAGATAGTCTGTCTGCACAAAAGTGACCCACAGTCCCCATGGGCAGGAGAATTTCAGCAGGGACATGCCAAAACATCACATAAAAAAGGAAGGAATCAGGGCATGAACCAGATCTAGAATAGGGTGTCCGTAACCAAAGACAGTCAAGATGGAGGAAACAAATTCCAGACACGAAACAGAAGGCTGGTTCTCTAAAGATTTTTTGAGGCAAAGCTGCAGGCAAGCAGATGGTGCAGGGGAGAGGACAGGGAACATTTTTTTAGAGACATCTACCAAAACAAATTTTACTTCATATGTATTTTATTTGTGGGACTTTTCAGAGCTTTTAATATGCTAGTGTGCCTCGTGCAACTCTAAGGTGTGTGTGAGGGAGGGTGGGGGTTGAAAATGTGGCGTTTCTCACGTGTGTTGATTTGTTTCGCTTGGAGGTAAAAACATGCTACGCATTTTAGGAAATGCTCTTTTGTTAAATACTGTGGCCTTTCATGAGAGCAGGAAAGGTGAGCCAGGAATGGATGCCAGCAGTTGCACCATAGCAAAGATTCTTGTCGAACACCTATGTGTTAACCAGAATGACCCTAGGATCTCAACATTTGGGTCTAGCAATGGGAAAGATACAAAACCAGGGTCAGAGAAGTCATCAGACCATCGCCTTTTAAAAAGATTTTATTTATTTATTTATTTATTTGAGAGAGAGAGAGAGAGAGAGAGAGAGAGAGCGCATGAGCTCAGGGAGGAGGGGCAGAGGAAGAAACAGACTCCCTACTGAGCCCAGATCCTGCAGCCTGCTGGATACCAGGACCCTGGGATCAAGACCCTGGCCAAGGACAGATGCTTAACTGATTGAGCCACAAAGGAGCCCCCAAATCATCACCTTTTACAACCATCAGCAGAAATCCCCCCAAATTCCCAAAGCTTTCTTACAGTTCTTCTCTCCAGAATGCTCTTTCCTCCTCCTGTGGATGCCCATTTCCTTATCAACAGAGAAGGAATCAGGGAGTTTACCCCATTGGCTTTTCTCTTGGAATGTTTCCAGTAACATAAGGCAAAGGCAATAGAGTTTCATTGAGAAAGACAAGACAAACTTGTTAGGAGCTTTAAAAATGTCTTTTTAGTAGAGAGAAAGAAGAAATCAGGAAAGGATTCCTTGCCAAGCCACAAAGAAGACAGTTCATCAAGTAACGCTAATTTCTCTAGCCAAGGGGATTAAGAGATGAGTGCCCTTATAATCAAAAGGTGAGAGACCTTCCCTCAAATAACTGGGACTGGCTGGGCTGGCTAAGGGTCCTTCCCAGCTCAGAGGAGCAAACCAGCAACAAGAAGCCACTCCTTCCTGCATTACACAATGCTGTGTTTTTAGGTTAATCCTCCAAGGATATTATGGTAACTTCCAATGGTTAATGAATAGCTTCTAAGTGCCTGCTTCACTTAATTGTCCAAAGGCCAGTTGGTCCCAGGGCATATAAAGCTTCGAGCTGGCTAATGAGAGCATTCTCTCTGGGCAAGGAAGCAGGGGAGTGGAAGAGTTCCAGAGGAGCAGGGATGCAGAACAAAACTAGTCTCGTTCTCTGTGCCCTTGCTCTCCTGACAGGCTTCCTGATGATCTGCTTGGGGGCCTTCTTCATTTCCTCAGGATCGATATTCAACTGTCAAGGGAATCTGATCCTGGCCTACATGCTTCTGCCACTAGGGTTTGTGATCCTTCTGAGTGGAATTTTCTGGAGCACCTACCGCCAGGCAAGGGAAAGCAAAGGGGTGTTCACCCATGTACTCAGAAGACACCTTTCTCTTGGGGCACTGCCCCTGGCCACAGTTGACAGGTATGTACGGGGAGGCCAGAAGATGAGGAGGGCTGCAATGGGGCTGAATTCTGGAAAAACAGAATGAACTTAGTCCCACTGTAGAGAAATAACCATGCCCTGTAGGGCTGTGTGTCTAGAACTGAAGCTTTCTGGTTGGGAAATTACTCTGGGGTTAATCCTTAGGAAGAATGGTGCTGCTTCTGGGGAAAACCATGAAGTAGAGGGTATTTATATCTGATAAACCACTTCTTCCCCCATTGAAAACCGACCTAAGCCAATAGAAGAGGCCTGACTCTTGGGTTCTTTTGTTGTATCATGGCAGATGTCCTTAGAGGCAGGTGGTGGCGGGTTATTCCCCATAACCCGGCTACTAGGTCACAAGGAAAGGAAGTTCCACACCAAATTCTGCCACACAACAAATGAACAAACAGGCATTGAACGAGACCCGTAACCTCTTCATGAACTCAGTGAGGTTCCAGCTTACCGTCTTTCTAGGTGTTCTGATCTCACCTTACACGAGAGATTTATTCAACACAAAGCAGTAACATTTCAGGGGTAATTCAGTTAACCTTACCACCTCATATCCATTACGATGGTTCTTATTTAGAAAAACACACAGAAAACAACAAGTGTTAGCAAGAGTATACAAAAATCTGAAACCTGGGGGCCCGTGGGTGGCTCAGTTGGTTAAGTGTCTGCCTTTGGCTCAGGTCATGATCTTGGGGTCTTGGGATCAAGCTCTGAGTTGGGCTCCCTGCTCAGTGGGGAGCCTGCTTCTCCCTCTCCATCTCCAGCTGGTGCTCTCCAGCTTTTCTCTCTCTCTCTCTCCCCCTTTCTCTTACTCACTCGCTCTCTGTCTGAAACAAATAAAATCTTTTAAAAAATTCAAAACTTTGTGCACTCCTGGTGGGAACGTAAAATGGTGTGATCTTTTTATGGAAAATGGCATTGAGGTTAAATACAGAATGACCATTTGATAGAGCAATCTTACTTCTGGGTATGTAGACAACAGAATTAAAAGGAAGAACTTGAACAGACAGATGTACACCAGTGTTCGTAGCAACATTCTTCATGATAGCCAAAAGGTGGAGACAACCCTTATGTCCATCAGTGGATGAATGGATAAGCAAAGTATGGTCTATCCATGCGATGGTATATTATTCAGCTGCAAAAAGGAAGGACATTCGGACACATGCTACAGCATGGATGAACCCTGAAGACATTATACTCAGTAAAAGAAGCCAGACATAAAAGGAGAAATACATGTGTGATTCTACTCACATGAGCTATCTAGAGCAATGAAATTTATAGGCAGAAAGTGAACAGTGGTTATCAGGGGCAGCAGGAAGGGAGGGGGGTACTTATTGTTAACTGAGTACAGAGTTTCACTTTGGGATGATGGAAAAGTTCTGGAGACAGATAATCGTTGCTCAACAGGGTGGATGGAACGAATGCCACCGATCTGTGCACTTAAAATGGCTGCAGGGGTACATCTAATGTTACATGTATTTCGCTACAGTGAAACAAAACTCAGTTTGCCAGTATCAGACAACCAAAACCCTCCTAATTCTTGGCTGAACACAGGACCATGTAGGGATAAAACTTCAGGGATCATCGTCAAGACAAAGGCTGCAAGGCTCCGTAAATTCTTTTGCTTTCTTCATCTGAAATATCTTAGCTACTCCACATATCTTGAATATAAATCATTTTACCCATGACGGTTGATTTTTGACATTATTATGCTAACTGATAAAAATACTATTTACAATAACCAAACCTTATTTCCAATGTTTATTATACTAACTGGCAAGGTTTCCGGGTTTGATAAAAGATTATGATAACTAAAGTGATTACAGAGGGTGCTTCTCAAGTGATTATTTTTTTTTTCCTGTATAAATGTTAGATGATTGCCTCCAGAGTGTGAATTCCTGATAAGAGTAACTGATTGCAGGGGCAGCTGGGTGGCTCAGTTGGTTAAGCATCTGCCTTCAGCCCGGGTCAGGACCCCAGGACCTTGGGATGGACTCTCGTGTCAGGCTCCTTGCTCAGTGGGGAGTCGGCTTCTCCCTCTCTCTCTGCCTGCCACTCCCCCCGCTTGTGCTCTCTCTGTCAAAAAAATAAAATCTCTTCAAAAAGAATAGTAACTGATTGACTCTAGGAGGCAGCTCAAATTTAGGAACACATGTATAACGTCACACCGTGCTGAGTTATTTCAAAGAGATCCATGATATGGCTATCTTGACACCCCTTGAACTGCCTCCTCCTGCTGCATCTAATAGGTTCCCAGCCTACACAGAATGCCCAGGAAGTCAGTCCAGGAAAAAACGCATGCCTAAGAAGGACATGCATTCAAAATATGAACTCACATTGAGGTAGCAGAGCAAATGCGTGTGCAATGGTGGAACTCAGGGCACTGGGAATGTGAACTGGTTGGGCGGACGGGACTGGAAGAGCCGGATGGGATTTGGGGGCAGGCGGCACTCATCCTGGAGCCTCTCAGATCACTCCAGGGAACAGCTTACCTTTCTGTCTTCAATGTCTTTACACAAGTGCCCCGTGACACTGCCTTGGCTATTCTGAGTGAAGCCCAAGATTTATGCCGTACAGTAGACCTCTCCTTCAGCTATCTGGCTTTGTGCCTGGTAATATTTGGAATGGAGCTGTGGCTACAAGGGGCAGACTCTGTTCTGTTGTGGTTACACACCATCAACACTTGCCATGGGCGCTGAGGGATTCACCCTATAAATACAGAACTTAATCAAGCTCACCCTTTCTCGTCCTCACCTCGCACCACTCCCGTCCCATTCATGATGGAGAAGCCGGAAGGATTTAACAATTAGCAACATTGGACAAGATGACCAATGAATACGTCACCTTTGGTGCAAATGGCTCCTTTTGCCATTGACCTATTGGTGTGGAGAGGGCTGCCGGTGAAATCTACATGAAGTTCTCAGTTGAAATGGCTTGAGAAATGAGTACATTTTTTTGGAAACTGGTTGTTGAAACTTAAGAGGGTGAAAAGAAAGAGAGAAGCCTCTGATACAGTCAAGGAGACAGCACAGAGCTGGTTTTTTTTTTTATTTTTTTTTTAAGAATTTATTTATTTGACAGAAAGAAATCACAAGTAGGCAGAGAGGCAGGCAGACAGAGAGAGAAGGAAGCAGGCTCCCCACTGAGCAGAGAGCCTGATGTGGGACTCGATCCCAGGACCCTGAGATGTGACCTGAGCCGAAGGCAGAGGCTTAACCCACTGAGCCACCCAGGCGCCCCCAGAGCTGGGTTTTTAGAAAGTTTTATTGGACTGTAGTTGACACACAATGTTCCATTTGGTTTAGGGATATGACAGCAATATGCCAAATTTATACATTCGTTGTCGTTCATTATTTTGCTGGTCAGGAGGTTTTGAGACAGTCAGGGCAACGAGGTCAAAAATGAGACGTGTGTGAATGCGGACAAGGACGTGGACAGACTAACTGGGTGGAGGGAAGTTGCACAGCTGAGGCCCCCTGTCCCTTCCCCGGGTAAGGATCTCACGCTGACAGTCCCTGGTTCCCCTGAGGGAGAGAGAGGGAATAGCTTGGAGTAACCCCCTGGGAAAAATAGGACTAAAGAGGCACACATCCGATGGCTGATAAGGAGGGTTTTGCTGGAAGAGCAGCACATTTTTTAAAAAAACTGGTGATGCCGGGAAGAAGTACATCTGCTTCCAAATCAATGTTTCTTAACAGTTTCACTTCACACAATGTGATTTGAGAGAGGCGGGCATATGCCTCTTTGGCATTAACCACTTAAATAACACATGTATGTTTGTGGCATTTTGATCCCCAGGCCAGATTTCTACCCTCCTGCGTATGAAGAGAGTCTTGACGCAGAGAAGCGCTCTTGTCCTGCAGAGGGAGACGCCGTGGACGTTCCTCCACCTCTGTACACAGAGATGGGCCTTGAACCCGAGGCTGCAGCTGATGCCCACCCAGAGCCCCCCCCTTCCTACGAGGAGTCCGGAGCAGGCTGGGCGTCAGCAGCCACACCATTGCAGCATGCGGAGAGGCAAAGCTGGGGGTGCTGATGCAGGCGACACTCCCTCGTGCTCAGGATGCACGTTCGTGGACGACAGCTGCTGGGAGTAAACGCGGGCACCAGACCATGGGAGGGAAAGCGTCCTCCGGGACCCCCAGGAGCACTAGCCAAGGAGGAGATGCTGGGATGACAGCCACGCAGTTCCGCCGATGTGCTTGGCCTATAAGGGCTCCGGAAGGGTGCAGTCAGCAACGGGCAACATTTCAAAGGATTCACACTAATCACAGCCCAGATGGGCTCTGGGACCGGTTTTTTGGAGCTCTGCTCCAAGAGGCTTTTGGCTCTCACTCAACCCCTCCCATCACCTCAGCCCCTAGAGGAGAGAAACGAGTGCTGCCCGTGAGGCAGCCCAGCGCCTTCAGGCACTACATCACCCAACAACCACTAAAGGAAAGTATGCTGGAAACGAGGGTTTTTTGTGGCTTACTTTGCAGGGTTTGTTGGCTGGTGTCATAGTTCTCTCCACTTACCATATTACCAGAGGGACAGTGTAATCCTCACCGTGGGAGATGTGCTCCTGGAAGCCATTGGTGTTACTTCGTATTACTTTAATTTGTGTATTTTATTTCTATGTGGAAAACAACTATCGTATTTCCTTTCAAAATGGCTTAAACACAAAATATCTTAAAAATGGGATGGTTGTACAAGCAGAGATGACAAGGTTTCTTAAAGACTCAAGTGGGACAGACAGAATACCTAAAAATCCATAAGACACAGAATTCAGAGGGGGAAACTGTACTAGCCATAAGTGGTATTAGTATAGATTTTGATGTAAATCTTGAAAAGCATTAAAATACTCATGTGAATTTCAATAAATCCCCCTGCAAATCTCTAGAATTGAAAGAAAGGAGACTATACTGTAGTACTTTGATACTTAAGAGATAATTCTTTGTGTCTCAAGATACAGAGCCATGCATTTTTTAGACTTGGGATATTTATTTTAAAACCCACTGATTTTTTCCTCAGCTTTATTGCATTTTATTATGGGTTTTAACACAAGAGGACATGTCGGGTGGCAGGGCAGTGGGAAGAGAAGCAGCCTGATGCTTTAGAGCTTGGACAAGAATCTTTCATCTGTCTGGGTCTCAGTTTCTTGCTCAGTCAAGTCAGGAATTTATGCTGGGATTATTATCTAACAGTTACAGAATGTCTTTTATATCATGGGTTCTGTGCTGTGACCTTTTTGTGCTTTTTGTTTAGCCCTCATTTTATCCTTCAGAAATAAGTGCAATGGTTAGTCCCATTTTACAGATGCATGAACTGAGACTTCAGAGCGTTAAGAAACTTTGCCCAAAGCATACAGTTGTTTCCAGTAGAGGGGTGTAAGAGGGTGTATTTACTTCAAACATTTGTGCTAGGTTAACCCTGTCTCAGCTCCCTTCTCTCACAGAGCAGTTTGGACTTCTCTCCAGCTTCAGAAAGTGGGTCCCAACAAGAAGTAGAGCCCCAGCACTGGTGCAAATACCTTATAGGCCTTGAGGAAGACAGAGAGCTTGCTCTAGAATTCTCTTTTATATTTTTTAACTTAAAAAAAAATTTAAATTTTTTTCCACCATATTTGACATATAATAGGGTTCTCTTTTAACATGTAAATACACGCTCCATGTTTTCTGCCTAAGAGCTTGACCCTCATTTCTTGAAGTTTCCTTCTCTCTGATCATTCCATCGATGATGAATAGTGGCTCCTGCTGGTGACAGGCAGTCCTCAGTGAATGGGCAAGAGGGGGACTTGAATAGTGGTGGTGAGGATGAAGAGCTTTCAAGGAGGAAGAGGGTTGTTGAGATGGAATGGAGCCTCCATGGCCTCCTCTTCCCATTTTTGCTGAGTGTACAGATTAAGCATATCTTGACAAATACACAAGGAAGCCACATAAGAAGAAATCCTGGTCCCTTTATATGAAACATGCATTTGGGCCTCTGGGATTTGAATCCTTGACCTTAAGGGCATAACTGATACGAAGGTCACTCATGGTTGTTCGATGAGAAGGTGACTATTTCTTAGCAATGCAATTTATTATTTCTCTCTTGTCATCTTTTTCTATCCCTTTACTGAGCATGTTAACCTGAAATTGTTTCTGGGGTCTGAACACGTCCATGGGCCTGAACCAACTCTGTCACTGGGCTTTTAGCCAGAGTGTGCATGTGTCATAGGTGGCTTTTCCAACTTCTGGTAGTCATATGAAACATGTTAATTTTGGTTTACATAAGAAAATTGTTTTGGTCTCTTTACTGCAATAAATTTTGTACTTAAACTTCCCTCTCTTTTATCTTTGTTTTGTATCAGAAAAAAAAATCAATAAGGGAACATAAATCAAAGTTTGATTCTCCCTGTGGAACTAAAGAAGCATCCAGATGAGTTAATCTTTTTGAAAACCCGAACATTACTGAACTATTGGTTCAGAAGATAAGCCAGGTGCTTTCTGAAAAGAAGTACTACTAATAGACATTTATTGCTTTTTTGAAAACAGATGTACTCTGAAGCCGGCCATCAAGGACACGGGTGTTAGTCCAAACAAATCCTACCTTTGAGAGGCCCAGCAATTAAAACCTACTGGGCAAGCCAGAACAAAAGCGTTCTGTTGTGCTTAATAAGAATTCATTGGCCAGCCCTAAGGGACTTCCTCAAGGAGGTAGACATTGTATCCCGTCTTCCTCCTTAAGTTTATGGTACAATTAGTGGTGATGGAACCAGGATTCCCTGAATGCAAGGAGGGCATGGAGACTGGAAGGGTGGAGAAGAGGCAAATATTCACTACAGTCTTTGGTCATTCCCTTCTCTCACAGGAATGGTAGGCTCACCTGTCAATGAGGAAGGGAAATTCTTAGAGGTGACAGCTCCTCCAGTATTTTCATCTTATAACCTTCCTCTGAATGGTGGGTTTCGGTACTCCCTCCATCTCCCAGAAGGTGAGCATGACAAGGTCAGTTATAGAATACATTATGCTGCATCTTTTGCATATCTGAGATGTAGTACATGTAGTTTTGACCTCTCTGCTCCAAAACTCACAAGTACTCTTACTGGCAATTCTACCCATCTCTCAAGATTCTACTTAAACACACCATCTTCGGTGAGGTATCTCCCCAGCTCGCCTCTATTGCAGGCACATACTAGGTGTTAAAAGACATGAAAAGATGATAAAGATATGGACTTATAATGCATAGCTTCACCATATTCTATAAATTTCCATGACATTAATATTCACATACCAAGTGGGCTGTCAACTGCATGAGCCGTTTCCACCGATAAGGACTCCAGCTGGTGGGAGTAGAACAGACATCTGCTAAGCTCTGCTGCCTCCGATCCTCTCTTGCTGTTTGTAACTGCTGAAGGGACAAACACTGATTTACTGGCAGTTACATCATTTCGAAAGGTGCACGATTTCTCAGGCCCTTCTCCACTCCAGGAGGGAGATCTCCTCAAGGCAGGTGTCTGGGATGTCAGGGTCCATGTGTTTCAAGACTACCCAGTGCATGATCAAGCAATAAAATGGAGTCACCTCTTACGGCACTCCCTATTCCTGCAGGTGCTTTTCAAATTCCCCATGCCTGCCATGGCTGACGGCTATCGCTGTCAAAGTAAATCCCATGCCTTACACGGACCCACAGCTGGCCAATCAGAAGTCAGCGCACCATTATGCCTGGGGCTGTCTGCATTATCTGCAGACAACACTGGCTCAGCACAGCTGACCATCGGCCCAATGTGCCGCCATGGGACTCATCATCCGTCTAAGGCTTCCTGTGTAGAAAGCCTTCAGGTCATGTTCAAGCCCTTCAGCCTGAGATGCCATAAAAAACCATTTGTTCTCTGGACCTTGGATCAGTAATACTGGATAAATATCTCGTTTTAATAACGGCTGCCTGCCATTTTCAAGGTCAGCTAATGAACCCAAGAATCATGAATGAGGCAAACCAATTTTTTGTTCTAAAGGACTGGTGGACCCCTGGTAGAATATTTAGAATCCGCCGTCCCCTTCCCTTAAATGACTCCCCGGCACATATACACACACATTTCCAAACACTGGCATGGTTGGAATCCACTGCATTGTGGACACCATTGCTTGCCATCATCCTGGGGGCACATGGTGTCACGAGTGAACCCCTCGATATTAGCCAATCACAAGAGTGGCCTGACAGTTGCCACACTCCATCCACGCTTTCCTCTATGATGGTTTCCGTGGTCCCTACAAAATTCTTGGACCTCTCCAGTCATTTACTCTTAAGAAAGATCCAATGTGAAGCCATGAGACCCAACGCAAGCCTCCTCTCCAGCCATCCTACCTCTCAACTCCCAGTCTTTGCTCTGGCTACACTGACCCCTTGTGAAATCATATACACGATTACAAGTCTCAGGAAACTCCACTCTTTGGGAAACCCACCAGGTGCCTAGTGTCCTGCCATCTCAGAGACAATCCCTCTGCGTGTTCCCATAGCATGTTCCTGGCACCTCTACTAGAACATGTCCTCCCGCCTGTTTGTGTATTTTGTCATAGCCTCCCATGCCCACCTTACAAACTCTTAGGAGCAGGAATCACATTTTATACTTCTCCTCACTGCACCACAAACAGGACCCTGCAGAGAGTCGTTGATCAACCAGTGTTTGTTGAATGAATGAATGAATGAATGAATGTATACTTGGGTGGCTAGGCACACATGCTAGAAATAAAAACAAAACAGAAATTTTAAATGAGGATTACCTTATACTTGAACTTTGAAGCTAGAGATGATTCAAAGTTCAGGGACTTGAGAAAAACATACATATTTTCTGACCTAGAGCTAACCCTAAAAATGCATCCTGCTGTACGGACCCACGCAGAGCTGAGTAGTACATGGATGCCCCCAAAGACACCGCGTAAAGGTGGCAAGAACCAAAGCTTTAAGGCAAATGACATGTGTTGCTGGTAAAGTCCATGACTTCAGAATCTCTGTTCAAAGCCACCCTCTGTGAATATGAAACGAAGATACTTACGATAAAAGACCGGTTGCCAACTTCATCTCTGCTGACTCCCAAAGGCAATTTTGAGCAATCTGCCTTTTCTGGTCCCACTTACATAATACATTTCCAGGTCCTAACAACGAAAGCCAGCCCTTGCCAGTGTCCTGAAAGACAGACTTACCAAAATGGGAACACCCATGGCAAGACAGACATGCAAAAATCCACAATCCATGCGTCAGGTTGAAATCAGGAATTTCTTTTTTATTGGTTACTACATGTCCTAGCAAGTTTCTGACAGAAGCAGAGATAAAAAGTGGACACAAATCCCTTCCCGGGAACATCTCCCTGCTTGCTCTCATGGTGACCACAGTAAAACCCCCTTGCTTCACAGTCAAAGAGCACCACGTCATCTGTGCTAACGATAGGGTGAGTGAGAGTGTCATTTCCAAGGAAGCAAAACATATGCAAACAGGTCCCACGCACCGGATGTCCTGACTGGGGGCAGACAGAGGCTGCTGGGGATGCAGTGTCCTTCTCCTGGGCAAAGTGAGCCAGCTGTGACCTTCTTGATTCCGGCAGGGATGCCACCCCCTGTTCCCACATTTCCTCAGGTCCTTAACCACCACCACTAAGGTCTTCCAGCAAGCACTCTATTCTCTACTTCGCTAGCATTTCACGGTCTCCTTCTCGAGCCCTTGTGAGTAAGATGTGAGCTGTGTCCAACCGACTGCTTTAAAACAGGCCCTTGCTGTGAGATAACGGAGCGGAGAGAGAGTCAGAGAGAAAGCAGGAAATCAGGGTGGTATTTTGTCTTCCCAGGAGAAATGGATGTAAACCCTTGTATCACCCTACATGATGTCGTCAAGGGAGGGTCAGCGAAATGCTAGGCACTCATCTGCAGTCTCCTGCCAAGATGCTGCGTTCCACCTGCACAACGAATGGCTGAAATATGGAGGAATGCAGCTGGCAGAAGAGCTAAAATAGCACTATTTACAAAATAAGAGAGGAAGACACCCTTTGCTGTGTTTCCTTGAAAGTGTGCCGTGGGGATCTGTAGAATGCTTCCAAAGATGTGAGAGAAGGTGGCATGGGGACTCGCAGGAGATGGGAGGGGGCAGGTGGGCCATCGGGTGGCTGGTGGCCATGAGAAATTCCACAAGGTGTCCCCTGGGAGACCTGACCCAGGATGAAAAGCTAAGTCCTCTACCACACCAAGGACAGTCTTCCAAGGAGAGCCTTCGGAATAGCACCCATAGCTTGGGGATTAGCCTAACTCCGGCACTGCGCTCTGTGCATGAATTCAGAACCTTCCCTCAGATCACACCAATGGTACACGACGCCATGATGGACATGTTCCTGGCCTGCTTCCTCTTTCTCAAAAGGGGAGGTTCTTTGGTGTGGTAAAATATAGATACCAAATGATAGTGCTGCTTTAACAGACAACTGAAGACCTTGTTGCATTTGGAGGAATAGACCCAACCCCAAACAAAACTTCGTTTTTTCTCTTTTTCTCTTCCCACCCACCCCTCCCCCACCCACCAGCAAATTAGTGTGTGTGTGTGTGTGTGTGTGTGTTTTCGAAATCATAAAAGGCACAAACAGGTAGCAAGAAGGCATGGGTGAAGGGTCTCCCGCCAAGGGCTCTCTTTTGGCCCTGGTGACTGATCTTTCCTCCATTCAGGTGATGACAGTGGGGCCTCTCCGGCCAGTTCTCTCATGAATCTGGGATATTTTCAGCGCGATGGCTATAAGAGGACTCAGCACGGCCTGGAAAAGGAGGGGAAAATTCTGTGAACAACTCATGTCTGTCACAGGAGGGTCACTGTGATTGCTTTCTGTCGCAAGCATCTGGATTCAACTCCCATTTATAGCTTAAAGGCAGAGTTCCCGCTGGCTGGACACCTGTTCCCTAAACCCTGGTTCCTCATCCATAAAAGGGGAATGGAGTAGGTAGGGCCAGGTGGTGGGGGGTGGTTAGCGGAGGAGATGGTCTCCAGAGTCTTGTCCAGTTCCCCAAAAACACGGATCTCAGGAACTCACCAACCCAACTCCTAGAGCACTGGGGCATTTCACGAACAGAGCTTTGTGAATTAAGTTCAGAAAACCTCCCAGTCTTCCTCTCCTACTCTCTCCCCACAGCATGTATACCCTGCCCAGACACATACACACACAAGAACTTGAGGAAACACTCATTCTCCAGCGTAAGACCAGAGGCCTGCAGAACCTACATCATGATGTTTCACAGAAGGCAGACTAATCCATTGGCTGGTGCTACAGAAATATCTACTTCTCTCTTCCCATCAAATAATATGGTGGCTCATCAGGTGCCTCAGTGTCCCCCAGAAGAAGGAGAGTTTAGAGGCCTAAGGAGTAGATTCTCAGAAAGGCAAAGAACGCGGAGAGGAGAATCATCTCTTGCCCTCTAGCTGCTTATCATTTCACAGGAGTGAGGAACTGTTTTCCAAAGTATGGAGCACATTCTCATACACACTGATGATACCAAAGGTTATTTTAGATGGTTCGTGGGTGTGGCGTTACCTACAAAACAGTAAGTGGAAAGAGCTGAGATACCCTTCAACAGGAGAATGGACAAAGAAGATATGGTCCATATATACAATGGAGTATTATGCCTCCATCAGAAAGGATGAATAACCAACTTTTGTATCAACATGGATGGGACTGGAGGAGATTATGCTGAGTGAAATAAGTCAAGCAGAGAGAGTCAATTATCATATGGTTTCACTTACTTGTGGAGCATAAGGAATAACATGGAGGACATGGGGAGATGGAGAGGAGAAGGGTGTTGGGGGAAATCAGAGAGGGAGACAAATCATGAGAGACTGTGACTCTGAGAAGCAAACTGAGGGTTTTAGAGGGGAGGGAGGTAGGGGGAAGGGTAAGCCCGGTGGTGGGTATTAAGGAGGGCACGTATTGCATGGAGCACTGGGTGTTGTACATAAAAAATGAATCTTGGAACACTGCATCAAAAACTGATGATTTATTTTATGGTGACAACATAACACAATAAAAAAACAACAACAAAACATCAAGAAAGCCACCCCACTTTCCATTCTTCTTCCATTGTCCTAATTTCATAAAGGAGAAACTCTGTTGGCTGTCAATCTTTAATACACAAACCAAAACAGAGCACGCCACAGGCAAGTGTCACCTAGATAGAAGGTAAGATCATTGTATATCTTATTGAATTCATTTTTGTGGTGAGTTTTTATTTATCAAGGGATACTGGTTTCTTTTTATCCACATAGACTCAAATGTTCTATAATAACTAGATTCAAGTGGAAACATTGTAAGTCCATTAAAAGGACAAACACTAACACAGAGATACTGATGGAAGAGAAGTTTGGGAAATACTAGCAGAAGGGAAGAAATGAAGAGAGCATGTTGAGGAAAATAAAACTTGTCATTTTTGTGAAGGGAGAGGGGGATTCTGCTGTTTGCAACCCTCCCCTACGCCTAACAGACACAGGCATGATGGGAACGCATGCATTCTAAGCAGCCAACAAGAGCACAAGCAGAGGCCCAGGGTTCATGGACAAGCACAAGTAGCCCCGCGTGTCCCGAGTGGAGTGTAGACACAGGGCACTCCTGAGTAACAAGTGAGCAAGACCTGTTGGGAGGGATGGAAATGCCAGGGCAAGGTAAGGATTTAATTCACTAGGCAAGGCCAGATGCTGGAGTTTTCTGAGTTAAGGGGTGACAATATCAGACCTGTGCTTTGGAAAGATGGTTCTAGAGGCAAATCTGGGAGTTTAACACACTTAATGCCAAATGGATGAAATCATCTTATTCTGCGACGATTACTAGCTGGAGAAGCTCAAATATCATCTTGGAAGCTAGAACAGAGAGAAGAATCTTGAGCCATTTCCTCACAGGTGCACAAGCCAAGTGCACTTCCCTCTAGTTCTGTATCCATGCACATAATATACAGAAACAGAAGGTTTTATGTTCTTTTAATAACCCTCCTGGTGCCCAGAAAAGTTTCCTACTGGCACATTTTGCAAGGCCGTATTCTACGTGATGCCCATAGAGAAGCATCTGGATCCTTTAGAAGCCAAGCTCTGATTTTGTACAGAAAACAGATTATTAGCTTTCTTTCCCTTTCCTGTCTTCTCTTCCCTCTCCTCACACCCCCAGCTTTTTTGGGCTATGTGACTCTTCATTAACACCTATAAGAGAGGTTAAATGAGGACAGAGAAGGAGAATGAAGTGAAAAACCAATCACTTTAACTGAGATCCTGGAGGACAAATAAAGATAAGCCTTATACCTTCTATTTAGGAAAACACAGTGAAATTGAATTTGAAACTTCAAGAACTGAAAAATTAAGACACGCTGGTTTCACATCACTGTGAGTTTCAAGGTCAAAGACCTTCAACTCTACATTTTCTTTTAAAGATTTTATTTATTTATTTGACAGAGAGAGAGAGAGAGAGAGAGCGCAAGCACAAGTAGAGCTGCAGGCAGAGGGAGAAGGGGAAGCAGGCTCTCTGCTGAGCAGGGAGCTCAATGCAGGGCTTGATCCCAGGATCCTGGAATCATGACCTGAGCAGAAGGCAGCCGCTTAACCAACTGAGCCACCCAGGTGCCCCCAAGTCTACATTTTTAAGTGACAACAGCCATTAGCAAGAGGGTAGGGAAGAACATTTTTTTTTATTTAATTTTTTTATAAACATATAATGTATTATTAGCCCCAGGGGTACAGGTCTGTGAATCGCCAGGTTTACACACTTCACAGCACTCACCATATCACATGCCCTCCCCAATGTCCATAACCCAGCCACCCTCTCCCTACTCCCCTCTCCCTGGCAACCCTCAGTTTGTTTTGTGAGATTACGAGTCTTTTATGGTTTGTCTCCCTCCCGATCCCATCTTGTTTCATTTATTCTTCTCCTACCCCCCTAACCCCCAAGTTGCATCTCCACTTCCTCATATCAGGGAGATCATATGGTAGTTGTCTTTCTCCGATTGACTTATTTCGTTAAGCATGATACCCTCTAGTTCCATCCACATTGTCACAAATGGCAAGATTTCATTTCTTTTGATGGCTGCATAGTATTCCATTGTATATATATACCACCTCTTCTTTATCCATTCATCTGTTGATGGACATCTAGGTTCTTTCCATAGTTTGGCTGTTGTGGACATTGCTGTATAAACATTCGGGTGCACATGTCCCTTCGGATCACTACGTTTGTATCTTTAGGGGAAATACCCAGTAGGGAAGCACAGTTTTAACTGATACTGTAAACCCTGACCAAGTTTTCATAACGGATTTCCACCAAACTTGGAAGATAAAGCATGGCTTTCCCTTTCTTCTGTGAAACATCCTGAGTGCAGTCCACAGCTCAGGAGTGGTCTGTGATCCAGTCAGTCACTTTCTGGTCTGCTCACCTACTTCTTCCTCCTCCAGCAGCTGAGTTATGTGCTTCTCAGGAGTTAGCTAAATTTTCTCCTAAGGAAGTTAATGCCTGTTACACTAGTTCTTCAGAATATGCACTTAAACTCAATGTAACCCAGTGAGATGTGAATATACACAGAAAGGGTTCTTCCTATGAAAGTTAAGTTGAATATTCTGGAAAGAATTAGGCAATGCAATTAGCTACTCCTGTGAAATTAATGCAAGTGAGAAACAATGAAAAATTGGGGAAGAATTAAAAAAAAGTCTAGAAAATTCTTTCTTCAGACTGCTTCCCAAGAGTGTTTAATTTCCCACTCGCTATAAAGGAATTAAAGGTGAACATCACTGATGAAATATGAGTAGGGATCTAAGAGAGATAATGACCACACCAGACAGTGTGATCATAGTGAAAGGAAAGGGCTTGGGTCAATATTAAGAGACTGACTGACAAATACACATTTATATGTTTTGTGTTAAAAATATAATGGTCAAGATATATACTTAGTTACCTCTTTTAGCTCTTTCTGGATTCATGAATTAAGCACTTGTCTCTTGCTCTGACCTTGTTGGAGAAAAAGGCTTTAGTGCTATTTATGCATAATGGAAGGAAGAGAACCCAGTTTTGGAAACTCCATATGAGGAAGACCTTGAACTTGGGGACTCCCACCCTGAGCACAAAGCTCCAGGCCAACACAGCACAGAAACTGTGGAGCCATCCGCCCTCAAGGGACCATGAGGATCTGGGAAGAAGGACATCAGTGATGATCACCATGGAATGAACAGTAGTGAGGTCTTTTCACCCACTTTCCAGCAACCCATAAAGTCTACAGATGTTTGTAGGACCCTAGCGAGTTCTGGGACAGGTCCCTAAAAATGCCCAAGATTAAAATTTTTATCAGCCTTGTGGGATGGAAGCTTCCAGTTATAATAAGGTTAAGGATCATAAAGCAATGTCTTTTTTTTTTTTTTGGCCTGAGTATATAAAGTCAATAGACATGTGCCAGAATAATTGGTCATGCTATCAGGACA
This sequence comes from Lontra canadensis, assembly GCF_010015895.1. Taxonomy (NCBI): domain Eukaryota; kingdom Metazoa; phylum Chordata; class Mammalia; order Carnivora; family Mustelidae; genus Lontra; species Lontra canadensis. The sequence goes on along the minus strand of NW_022631025.1, from coordinate 9,395,175 downwards.
GGAATTTTGTTTAATTCAAGCCTTAGAAAAGTGCTTGCTATGTAGGAGGTACTCTGCAGATTGGTTGAATAAGTGAATGATGCCCTATCAGCCTGGTGAAGAGAAGATGATGAGACAGACAGAGACTCCGGTGACCATTCATGCAGCGTGCATGAGCACCCTGGGAGGGTGGGAGGGTCACTGGGGTTTTGTTTCAGAATTTTTTTCTTCAGAATTCATAGCTTTGATACATGTGAATCCTAGACTCTTCTCTTCTATCATCCACCATGCATCATGGAAAGGAGCTAAGGGAGATTAATTTTCCTGAGACAACTGGAAAGGCCCTTGGAATTGGGAATGAGATGAGGAGTTAACAATTAGAAGCCTGTGGATGTGAGATTGCTGAGGAAGAACTGAAGTACAGAGCTTGAGAACAGAGAGGAACATAGGAAGATCTAGTTTTGAGTTTTTCTTGTCGCTGACAAGGAAATTGAAGTACAGATACGGGCCATGATGGGCCCAGGGTCCCCTGTTGGTCGCTGAGCTAAGAACTGAATAACGCCTCCTCTACTGCTCTTTCCATCCCACAGCCTGGACTACTAGGAATGATAGGGAAAAGAGAGGAGATGAGAGGAGTGAAGGAGGAGAGATGAGGGAACAGTGGGATCGCGTCGCCTACTGCCCCAGACAAGTCCCTCCTCATATGAGGGGGTCGGACAAGACTGACCAGCCATCTACACTGACCAAGAACAGAAGAGCATTCCTGGTTGTGTGAATGTCTTAGAAGTTCTAAGACCGCTCTTTGTGAATAAAGAGAACAAACTAATCGAGACTTTAATCAATTAAGAATATAACATCTTTTCTCTAGGAAGTGCTTGACATAGCTTTTCTAAGCTCAAGAGTAGGGAAGATAGAGTGCCCCTTTGGGGGCAAATTGAGTTGGCAGTGTATCCATCCAACAGCACTCGCACGGGAATTCCAATGTCCTTTCTCTGTCTTGGAGAGTTGGGGGGCAGCTGGAGAGATACGCTGCCATCTCGAGGTAGTAAGCCCACCAGGGTAAAGAGGGAATTGGAGCCTGTTGCTACTTAAAACATGGATTTTTTTTTTTTTACCATAGGTTTTAACTGCATCAATTTTGATTTTTAAAAATACTGCATTGCAATACTTATTTTGATTGCTGAGGTGTTTTGGTGCCTCTAAATTTTGCATCTATCTAAACTCACCCTAAGCCTCGTCCTGTATTAGTTTTTTTTTTTTTAAGATTTTATTTATTTATTTGATAGAGAGAGATCACAAGTAGGCAAAGAGGCAGGCAAAGAGAGTGAAAGGGAAGCAGGCTCTCTGCTGAGCAGAGAGCCCAACGGGGGACTCGATCTCAGGACCCCGAGATCATGACCTAAGCCGAAGGCAGTGGCTTAACCCACTGAGCCACCCAGGTGTCCCCTGTATTAGGTTTTAACCTGTTCATGCTCCCCAGAAGCACAGAGATCGTTTTTCCTTTCACCTTTCCTCCCATTTCCTCTTACTTTCTGTTGCTGTGGTGGTGGTTCTGGTCCATGTGCATGCAAATTAGGGCCCTAAAGACACACCCCTAACCAAATGATCTTCTTCCCAGACTGGCAATAGACAGGAGAGGTGTAAATGATCTGAATGTCACAAGACTCAAAGTAAATAGTTAACTGATTTTTTTGAAGAAAAACAAAAATCCTAACTGGAAACACAATCACTATTAAGCCAGATTTGCAGAATCTGTGGAGGGAACCCAGCTCCAGGCTGGTCTTGAGGAGGAGGTAGTATTCAGATGGCCAGGGAAGTGTGGCTGTGGGGAGGAGGACGAGTGGATAATACTTATGCCAGTTCCTCCCTCAGGTCAGGTAATACCACCCAAGAGAATGCAGATTTCTCACCAACAGAAGACACGAGCCTCTAGCACCAATAAAAGAGGAATTTATAACAAATGCCACTTTCTCCTGATTCTTAGGGCTCGCTTGCATCAACACCCCCACTGAATGGCCTGACCTCCTCTCACAACTTCGTTCCAACACTTGGTTTTAGTCCATATGCTGCTTGCTTAGTTTAAGTACTGGGTCTCGAACCTGAGCGTATATCAGAATCACCGGGAGTGTCTGTGGAAGTGCAGACTGCTTGTCCCCTCTCCGAGCTCCTGATCCAGGCTGTCTGAGGTAGGGCCCAAGAATGTGCATTTCTAACAAGTTTCAGGTGATGCTGGTGTTGGCAGTCCAGCGGCCACACTTTGCAAACTGCTGCTCTAAGGTGTGCTGATTCTTATACCTGTCGAAATTCTTTGCTCCAGCTCAAGGCTCAGTTTTCTGGTTTGCATCACATAGTTCCACAGCCTGGCCACAGCTGACTGGACTAGGAGTGGGTCCCTGACCTTCAGGAAGCCACCAGAAGCTGCCAAGCAACCTGCCAGATGGCCCGGGGACAAAATTTCAACTAGCTGATCAGACTCTTTCCTTCAGGGGTTAAACTGATAGTTAGTGAAAGAATGAGCCAGTTAACAGTGGAAGCTAAATTAACTACAAGATTATGATTGACTAACCATGAGGGTGTAAGGCACCATGGTAATCTAGGGGTTGTAAGAAAACACGAACACTGAGAAAGATGACAGAAACGTTACAAGAAAGCAGAAAGAAATCTGGGGGAAAAAAATTAAGGAGAGCAGAGGGAAGTAATAAAGAGTTGGTAAAGAGAAAAGAATGGTATGAATCCCAATCATCTCTCAAGTAAAGATCCATCCATTCCTGTCTAGGCGGCCAGAGTCTAAAACTCTGCTTGAGGTCTGGTCTCCGGGACCTGGCCCTAGGACAGGACCCTCCCTCAGATTTCTTGAGCTAACCTCGGTCTCTGTATGCTCTAAAATAAATCAAAAATTTAAAACAAATTAAGATAGTTACATTAATCCAATAAACTCACCCAAATTATGTTTTTCTTGGATCATTTTGAGGTACCATCATTGCTCAGCTGTTTACCACCAGTGAGAAAAAGCTTCTTTCCTTATAAAACAAAACTTCTTGCCAACCAAAAATAATTTCACCGACTCAGCTCATGACCACACCAGCATATCCCACTAATCTCTCCAATGGCTGGGCCGGAAGTGCTCCTCAGTGAGTCTTTCTTTTTCTCCCCCACATTCAAGCAGTGGCCAAACCCATCGGTCATATCTCCACAGCAGCTCGCCATTCACCCACTGCGCCCATCCCAAGGCTCTTTCCTTAACCCAGTTGCCCAAATCCCCACCTGTTCTCAGCCTCACCACACTGAGCTTTTCTGACTAGACTTGTCCATCTGACCCCCTCATGCAGAAGTCCCGGATGATCCCTCCAAGGCTACCCTCAGCCCCCTCAGCATGGCTGTCAGGCTCTTGACAGTTGGGTCTCACTCTCTCTGGTGGGCAGAATAATATTTCCCAAGATGTCAGGCCCTAGTCCCTGGAGTCTATAAATGTGACCTTCTTTGGGGGGGGGGGCGGGGAAGGTTCTTTGCAAATATGATAAAGATAAGGACCTTGACATGAGGAGATCTTCCTGGATTTTCCAGCTGGACCCTAAATGCTATCATGGTCGTCCTCATAAGAGAGAGTCAGAGGAAGATCACACACACACACACACACGCAGAGTGGTTGAGTGAAGATGCGGCAGAGGTGGGAGTGACACAGCCACACGCCAGACAGCATCAGCAGCTACCAGAAGGTGGAAGAGGCAAGACACGTTCTCTCCCAGAACTTCCAGAAGGAATACGGGCTTGCTGACCTCATGATTTCAGAATGCTACCCCCTGAACCAAGAAAGATCCATTTCTATTGTCTGAAGCCCCCTAACAATTTCTACTCTCTGGGGACGGTTATAGCAGCCACAGGAAATGATGTCTCCCTTCCTTCCCACCAGCCCTCCTCAATGAGCGGCCTGCCCCTTGTCCCATGCTGTTGCACCCCTGAAACTGTGACCCCCTTAGCCTAAGGCAGCCCACCTGCCTCTCATCTCCACTTCCACGTGCATTGCTTGGTCAGTACAGAACCATGCTGCACTCTCACCCAGCCCTTGAGGCCTCCTCCTTGAGATCTTCTGACCATCCCACCCTACCCAGCTAGGCTCCCTCCATTCTCCAGACACTCACTTGCTTCTATAGATTCCTTTTTATCTTGATTTACAGGGATCTGTAGAGTTGATTTTTCCCCTCTCTCTTCCTCTACACACTTCCACTAAACTCTAAGTGACTAGAAGGCAGAGCTTTTCTGACATAGGTCTGTTTCCCCTACAATACACATCTTGCCCATAAGAGTTGCTAAAGAAAATGACAGATATGGGAAATTAGGAAATCAGGTGAGTTGTCCAGTGTTTAACGCAGTGGGTGATGACGAGAAACTACCTTGTGCTCTGTACCCCATTCATCAGGAAGACTCAGTAGAAAGAGATGAAACTGTCCATTGATTCTCCCACCTGTCTGCTCCTCAACCCAAGGGAGAGTCCAGGCTTCATGTCTCTTAAGCCAGGAACCCCTCTCCACTTGGGAAGGGTTACTAGGTTCTTGGGGGATTTTAATTAGCACAAAATACTAATATGGACCAAGGGCTGGGGTGAAGGTGTCATCATAGAGTTGAAAGGAAAGGAAAGCTGTCAAACCCAGGAATACAGCAAAGGGAAAGAACTCTGTGTTCGGGAAGTGGCAGGAACCTGGGCCCCCCTGGATCAGCAATGCCAAGGAGGGAGGGAGGCCTAAGGGCAGTAGCAAGGACCACAGGTTTAAAGAGCCCTTGCCCCCGCCCAGAGCAGTGCCCCAGACAAATGGAGAGGACAACACACAGACGTGGTGTCATAGAGCAGCAGAATAAACCCACATTCTCCCCAGGATAGTGTGCTCCCTCTCTGGGCCTCTGTCCCTTCTGCAGGGTCTTCAATGGTCCAGAAAAGGGATGGAGCCCAATATGGCTACTACTGAGCCTCCTGACAGCTTAGGCTGGAGTGACCAAGTTAGAGACCATCTGATCCATAAAACAGAACAGTGTGACTTTTCCTGAATCCCAGGAGTCGCGGAGCAATCCGTACCTGTTGGGATTATAAACTTGGAGTCATCCTCTGATTTGTTTCCAATACATCTGAGCATTGGAGAATGGTTTCTGATTATAGTGTCCAAAGCCCCAAGCTGACTTTAGAAGGGCTCCTGCTCAAAGGGATAATTGGAGGTGGGAACCCATCCCAAGCTCATCTCAGAAGATGGCAAGGGATAGCGTCTTCCCAGAGGAAGGGGTGCCTTTGTCTTCCCACAAAGATGTCGCCCACCAGCCTTATGATCTTATATCTTGCCCCAGACATTTTTTCCTGTTTGCACAAGAGTGCCCTATAGGATAAGATGTCATCCTGGTTATAATCACCCAGACTTTAGCTAAGAAGGATGACTGGCTATTTTAAACCCATTTGGGAAACATCTAGAACAGGAATTATTACTGAAAACAAAATCGAGTTAAAAATGAAGGGTGATGGGCATTAAGGAAGACACGTGAAGTAATGAGCACTGGGTATTATATGCAACTGATGAATTCCTGAATACTACCCCGGAAATGAATGATACACTATACGTTAAATTGAACTTCAACAAATAAAAATAAATTTTAAAAAAACAAATAAAAATTAGGTGAAAATCCTAAACACTGCAGTATCTGCTGTGTATTATAATCCGTACAACCACGGCCCTGGTTTCAATTTCTTTTTCATACAACACATCTACCTGTCTTGATCCACAACAGAACTAAAATTAGCCAAAATGGAGACTGTGAAATGACACAGTCTGAATTTTGAGCCCAACATGGAAGGAACCATCGATCTTGTCAACATTAGAAGCCCAGCCTCCACAAAAGCTCTCCTCTGAGGGGCAGAGAGGCATCCCAAGATAGAAGCTGACAAGACGGAAGTTCAGTCAAAGCAGAAACTGCAGGAACCCTTTGGGACATCAGTGACAAGTCTACTAGAGACCACACTGAGCAGGCACGCCCCTCCCTCTTCCCCACCACTCTCCCCACTCCTATAATTGTGGACTTTAGGAGGCGAAAGACAGCCCTTAGGCCGCAAATCCAAAATAAAACAGAGGAGTCACAAAGCCCATTTTCCTGCTGGTTCATATGTGAGCTCCACTGGGCTCCACACTCAGAAGGATCCCGCAGAAATGGGGAAGGGGCCGGAGCCAAACCACTCGGCGGCATCTGTGGGCACTGAAGAGATGGACCTGTCCCCGTTCTGTGCTGCAAACACAGACCAACCTGCAAGATGTGACAACTATGCTGAGTGAAATAAGTCAAGCAGAGAGAATCAATTATCATATGGTTTCACTTATTTGTGGAGCATAACAAATAGCATGGAGGACAAGGGGAGTTAGAGAGGAGAAGGGAGTTGAGGAAAATTGGAAGGGGAGGTGAACCATGAGAGACTATGGACTCTGAAAAACAACCTGAGGGTTTTGAAGGGGCGGGGGGTGGGAGGTTGGGGGAACCAGGTGGTGGGTATTGGAGAGGGCACGGACTGCATGGAGTACTGGGTGTGGTGCAAAAACAATGAATACTGTTAATGCTGAAAATAAATTTAAAAAATTAAAAAAAAAAAAGATGTGACAACTTCCATTTCATAGAACTGCCCTCCCCGTCACTCTTTCCCTCCCCATCCCTCTCCTCTCCCTTTCGAGCCTCCTTTCTGCCGCCAAAGACATTGTGACAGGCTGGGAAATGACTAGTGGGTTCAGATGGCCAGTTTCTGCCCACCCTCCTCAGACGTCCCTACTGTGTCTTCCACGTTTCTCTGTGTAGGGTATATTCACAACAGACTTCAAAGGTTTCCTTGATGGGGAACACACTTGCCAATTCAGAGGGAAAGTATGGTTGCCCACGCCACTGTCACCACTCCCAGAATTATTAGCAGAAATACAACTGCATGATGGAATGCAGGGGCCAGAAAAAAAAAAAAAAAGACCACTATCAAGACAGTTCCAGGTTCAGTCCAGTTGGTGTTGCCCAAAGGACTCTCCTACTCTCCTTGAAAGCATTCACCTCCTCTTTGTCCCTCTCCTCCAACCACTTCCGAAAGTCATGGTCCTGGTGATCAGTTATTTCTTAAAAACACGGTTCCTAGGGTTGGAACAACAATGAGATTCCACTTGCCTTTCTGCATGTGGATGCCAGGAAGACATGCTCCTGAGAGATGGGTTTAAAGCTTCCAAAGAAATTCCCCAAAGGTTGGTCAGAAGACTGTTACCTAAGGACGAGGGAGGCATCATGGGGGGTGCTACTCTGGGACGGGATGGGATGTTACTCCGAACATGGCGATGACGTGTCGGCGAATCCGGGGGCCAGTCAGGGATTGTACAGATCCGACAAGCTCCCAACATGATTCTGATGCATACTCAGGTCTGAAAACCACACTCGTGAAGGGTCATGCTACTTATTCTAGAAGCAGTGGTACAAGAGAGTGGTTACAACCATGGGCTCTGAAGCCCCATGACCGGGCCCTACCCCTTGCAAGCTGTGCGAGCCTGTGAGCCACCTAACCTCCATGAGCCTTCATGCTCCGTACATAGAATGGGGGCCCTGACCTCAGAGAGCAGCGGTGAGGATGAAATGAGCTAAAGACTAGAAAACACTCAGAACATGCATGGCACACGTGAGGTGAGGGTGGGGGTGGGTTGGCATCACTGTCACCCTCCAAACCAGGAACTGAATGCAACTAGCGGAGCACCTGCCATGCTGCTCACAAGGCTGCATGGGGTGTGCGAAGCAGAGGTCCATGGCCACCCACCCAGTTTTCTCTGCCATCTCTTATTTTTGCTAGCCCAAAATGCGTGTGTCTGTCTGTGTGCGTATACATTTTTTTTTTAACATGAATCGAATGCCTTTAGATGGCACACCAGTTCTAACTAACAATTTCCCTCTGTTTTATGCTGCCCCATGCACACTGGTGAGTGATTTGCCTGCCATTTGGATTTCTGACTCCAGGGCTTGCCATGGGGTGCGTGTCCTGTCAGAGAAAGCTGGCTGCTCTAGGTGACATGGCGGGTGGGAGGCGTGTGGGTGTGAGGGTGACGCACACCCATGGGGCTGCTTCTGAGCTTGGCTTCTGCTCCTGCGTGTATCTTCATGTGGAGAAGAGACCTACAGTTATATTACCAGACAACTCCCAACTGGGCTTCAAAGTTTGTTTAAACAAGATCTTATACCCTCTTCACCATGGAAGGGCTTCTGGGTTTTATGGCTACACAACCCAGGGCCCAATATGGAACCTGTAGCAGGACTGTGGGGGGCATCCCTGAAATCAGGGAGTCCTAGATACAGGCAGTCATGGGTTTTTCCTCAAGGTGTACTCCAGGATCATGAGACCCCAGCCAGCCGGGAGCCCTCCCAGCCTTCCCACCTCTCCCCAGATGTGTGGTGTTCAGTGGACTTTTACATGTAGTTCGTGTAACAGAATCTGAACACATTCACATACTGGTTCACATTCATGCAAACTAGCTCACATTTATTTACTTCAGAAAGATTAGCTGACCAATATTTGGCTCCAAAGCCCTCTCAGGGCTGGCTCAGAAAAACTCTTCAAGATAACAAATGTAAGCTCCCTTTCTTCCATGGCATCAGTCAGTCACTCTGGTAGCCGTTCGAGCACACACTAGTACCTGGCGTTCCTCTCCTCCCTGGCACAGAAGGCTGAGCTTCCAGGTTCTTCTATGGCCAGGGAGGGCCTTTTGAAAACTTCCAGCCACTGGGTTAGAAGTGGAGGAAATGCAGTTGCTTTCAGCCATAGCTCCTCTGATTCTAGTAACCACAATGTTCCAGATGCCCGGATCCTAGACGAAAAGCAACATGGAAGAGAGCAGCCAACCGAGGTGTGGGGAATGGATAATGTGAGTAAGAAATAAAACTTAGTTCTCCCTGGTGGTCTTAAGACACTGAGACTGCTGAGTTGTTGGCTGCCCTGACATTATCTAGCCCATTTGGACTGATAAAAACACAAGTCACTAATATGATGTGGAGAATGCATTTCAAAAATAACTTCCAGATCAGAAGGTAGGAAAAAACAAGAATATGCCTTGGAAACTCTATGCTGCTGAACAATCTTTTGTTTTTAGGTGTGGGGCTGTCTTTACTGTATCTGATTTTCTGAAGATCAAGGTTTTAAAACATGGCTGCCAATCCTTTGAAATTCTTCCCATTAAGAGGTGGGGAACTAGTCCCTCTTCCCTTGAAACCTGGCAGGCTTGCCCAAACCAATAGAATTTGCAGACATGCTGGTATGTGACTGCTGACCCTGGGTTTCAGAAGGCCCCGCAACTTCCCCATATTGGCCCAAGCAACCTCATGTGTAAGAACTCTCCCATGGCCAAAGTGTGAAGAGGCCTCCAGAAGATTCCAAATCCCAGCCATGTGAGTCCTCCTTGATCTTTCTAGTCTTTCCATAATCTTTCTAGACTCCATCTTTCTAGACCCCAGACATCATGGTGCAGGGGTAAGCCATTCTACTCTACCATGTCCAAATTCCTGACCTGTAGGGACCACGAGCATGTTGAAATCATTGTTTCAGTGTGCTGCTAGGTTTGGGGGTAAATTCTTAAGCAATAACTGCTGACCAGAGCAAAAGGTAAGCAGTCTCAACCGTGCTTTGGGCTGACCCATTGCTTGACTATTCACAAGGTGGGAAAAGCAGCTTAGGCCTAAGTAGAATGGGAGATCACATAGTCCATGGGGTGAATGCATGAATCAGTCAGGCTTGGGCTTAATTCCTTCTTTGGCACTTACTAGACTAGGTTCTTCACCTCTCTGTGCCTCATTTTTGAAACAGAGATGCTAATAATAATTCCTGATTCACAGGATTGTCATAAACATGAAACGAGATACAACGTGGCCCTCAGCAGCTTCCCCAGCCCTGAATTCACGTCTCTGTCACTGAAGGCGACCGCGAAACCTCGCCTGCTAAATACACAGCTTCCAGTTATGAATGCCAAATGCATGCCTGCTCTCGCCTCAGCAGTCTTAGAAGCCAGAAAATGTCACGTTTCCCGGCTGGGTTCAGGTCACAAGCAATCGGATTGGCTCTACAGGTGGACAGAGAATTGATTGACTGGCTTTGCCAGAATCTTGGGAAGAGGAAATGCTTCCTTAAGCCCTCATCTACAGTTTGTGCCTTGGGGTCTGAAGTTGTGATTCTTCTTCAGCAATTTTTTTCTTTTTTTTTAAAGCAAGCTGCATACTCAGCCTGGAGCCCACACGTGGCTTGAACTCACAACCCTGAGATCAAGACCTGAGCTGAGATCAAGAGTCAGACACTTAATCCACTGAGCCACCCAGGCACCCCCAACAATGTTTAGTAGCGAGAGTGGTTGCCCACTATGTGCAAACCCCTACTCCAATTCATATTTTGAGTAATCTTCTTTCAGGCCTATAAGGTAGGTGGTATGATCCCCATTTTGCAGATGAGGAAACAGAGGCTCAGAGGTGTTACATAACTTGCTCAAAGTCACACAGCAGATGAGGGGCAGAGCTGAGCACCCAGTCAGTGCCTTGATTTTAACTGCAAAGGAGCGGGCTATCTCAGGACCCTAGACGGACCTCCTCACTTTCAAAAAAAAGTTTAAAAACAATTTGTCTTCATGCCTTTCCTGGCTTCTCTATTCCAGGCACACTATTTGAAAACTGCCTTTTTAAGAACTGTGAACCACGGCCATCACCAGGAAGCACATAAAAGTTACACACACAAATTATATGTAAAGCTGATGCTTATACTTCTGGAGCCCCCACCCGTCTGTGCTCTAAATGAATTTGTCAAACTCAGCACACATAGCATACCTCCAAGATTTTTCTGTAGTTAAGGACTCTCTCTGGATTCCTAGCTGCAAAATTTTTATTGTGAGTAGATGGTTTAAAATGCATGTTGCCAAATGCTTTTCCCTACCCATCCTGTTATTGCTTTCTCGTTTTAACTGTCCTTGTCGTGGCACTCTGGATTATTTCATTCCCCAGCATGTAGTTAATTTTTAGATTGTTCCCATGGCGTGCAAAGAGTTTATATGCTGATGCTGTTTGATGTAGGATCTACCTTCGCCCACTGAGTCGGGGATGGTAACTATGTTGTCCAAAACCCCTTACCCCACACCTTCTGTAACCCTCAATTTGTTTCCTGGAGTCCAGAGTCTCTCATGGTTTGTCTTCCTCTCTGATTTCTTCCTATTCAGTTTTCTCTCCTTTCCCCTGTGGTCCTCCACACTATTCCTTATGTTCCCATATGAGTGAAAGCAGTCTGGTGGCTAAAATTAACAAGTCAGGAAATGACAAAGGTCAGTGAGGATGCAGAGAAAGGGGAACCCTCTTACACTGTTGGCAGGAATGCAAGCTGGTGTAGCCAATCTGGAAAACAGTAAGGAGGTTCCTCAAAAAGTTGAAAATAGAGCTACCCTGCGACCCAGCAATTGCACTACTGGGTATTTACCCTAAAGATACAAATGTAGTGACCTGAAGGGACATGTGCACCCCAATGTTTATAGCAGCAATGTCCACAATAGCTGAAGTGTGGAAAGAGCCAAGATGTCCATCGACAGATGAATGGATAAGTAAGTGGTGTGTATATATGTACATATATATGTATGTATGCATATGTAAGTGTGTGTGTGTATATATATGTACACACTTACACACACACACAGGAGTATTATTCAGCCATCAAAAAGAATGGCATCTTGCCATTTTCAGTGACGTGGATGGAATTAGGGGGTATTACGCTAAGCAAAGTAAGTCACTCAGAGAAAGACGATTATCATATGATTTCACTCAGATGTGGAATTTAAGAAACCAAACAGAGGTGCATAGAGGGAAGGAGGGAAAAAATAAAACCACAAAATCAGAGAGGGAGACAAACCATGAGACTCTTAACCATAGCAAACAAACTGAGGGTTGCTGGAGGGGAGGTGGGTGCGGGATGGGGTAACTGGGGGATGGGCATTCAGGAGGGCACGTGATGTGATGAGCACTGGGTGTTACATGCAACTGATGAATCACTGACCTCTACCTCTGAAACTTATAATATACTATATGTTAATTAAATTTTTAAAAAATGAAATAAATCAAATTTGGGGGCACCTGGGTGGCTCAATTAGTTAAGCATCTGCCTTTAGCTCAGGTCATGATCCTGGGATCCTGGAACTGAGCCCCGTTTCGGGCTCCCTGCTCTATATGGAGCCCACACCTCCTTCTGCCTGCTGTTCCCCCTCTTTGTGCTCTCTCTCTCTCTGTCAAATAAATAAATAAAATCTTTAACAAAAAATCAAATTTCACCTGAAAATCCAGCTTTCTAAAAATCCAGAAAATCTGGCCACCCTGGTCCTATACTAATAAGGTGATACCTGGATAGAGCCAAATGTCCCCAGAGTTCCTATTGTGCTCTGTTGTCCTAAACTAGCCCTAATCGAAGACCTGCTGTCTGTCTTGGTGTCATCTAAATTTGCTACCACTGAGGAATCAATCACGGAGCAGAAGCAGTGAAATTATTTTGATATTAATGAGTATACATCTTACCTGCCTAGTTACATATCCAGGAATCTAGGACATCCTAATTAAAATTTTCTCTTTTTCTGAAATAGAGACATAAGAGGAGCTTGAAGACGCTGAGGGAAGGCTGGCAGATTTGCACAAGCAGCCCAGGAAACTTCTGGGGGAGTGAAGGGACTGAGATCCCCTCCCCAACCTCTACCCCCTGAGACTAGCTTTTCAAATTCTCAGCATGGGCTGCACTGACCAGGACTAAGATGCAGGATTGTAATCCAGGGACGGTCTCCTCTCAAGCCAGCACCCACTCCTGTGGGGGAGGGGGGAGGAGCTACAGCAGAGCCTGGCAGACCAGCCACGTGAAGGAAGTCATAGAACTGAAGTGCTGGGAACCTGAGAACCCAGGCCCACGGGGCCCAGGAAGCTGGATGATGGAAGCCCAGCCCCACCCCTACTTCTGGCCCACCCATGCCCCCAGGGAGCCCCACCCTGGGGCAAAACAGCCTGCTGGACAGAACTGGTTGCAGGCAGCGCTGTGATGTTCCCTGGCTTCTAGAAGATACAACCTTCTAAGAGAGGACTAGCCCTTTGGAAAGGACTTGAGGACGAACACAGGGTAGGAAGTCTGAAAGAGAGACTAGACTCCCCACGACTCCGGAACTGTGAGACTCAAGGATTGCACCTGAGAACTCTCAGCAGATGCCCTGGGGAGCATCGACAGTGTGCCAGACCAAGGACGGGCAACTCCTTATTCTACTTCCTTTTTCACAGATGGCTGCACAGCCCCAAAGTTCCAGACAGTTAAGACCATTGTCTCTGGGGGCAGAGTCTAGTTTCAAATACCAGCCACATGACTTAGGAATAATAAGTTATTCAAATTCTTAGGGATACAGTTTTCTCATTTGTAGGGTGTGGAGAGATGAGTACCTATCACATTGGATTGTGATGAGAATAAGACAACTCAGACACACAACATGTAGCTTTTTACATAGCCCAGGTACAGGATACATGGGCTACTATTACTATGATTACTGAACCAGGAAGCCTGGCTTGCTAGAACAGTAAGGTGGGAATGGGTGGCCCAGTGCCTAGCCCCAACAGGTTGTTGACCTTTGGTAGACAGACAATAACCATCTGGCTCCTGCTTTCTTGCCCATAAAATGAAATTCATATTATCCTTCCTGATGAAAGATCAGATAAAAAAAAAAAAAAAGGATTACGAACAGCAGAAGCCTTCTCAACTCTTTGAATGAAAGGCACCCAAAGTCACTCCCATCAGAAGTAACAACTCTCGGGGCGCCTGGGTGTCTCAGTTGGTTAAGTGGCTGCCTTCAGCTCAGGTCACGAGCCCAGGGTCCTGGGATCGAGCCCCACATCTGGCTCCTTGCTCTGCAGGGAGCCTGCTTCTCCCTCTCCCTTTGCCTGCCTGCCTGCTGCTCCCCCTGCCCGTGCCCTCTCTCTCTCTCTCTCACTATCCCTCACTCTGTGTCAAATAAATAAATAAAATCTAAAAAAAAAAAAAAAAAGGAAGTAACATCTCTCTGCATCAGCAAGACCGCCCCAGCCCCAGGAAAGCTTGCCTTCCCCTGTGTTTGCACTGCAGCCCCTTCTCTCCAGCCAGAGGGAACACGGTCCCATTTCAGTTGGACAAGACAATGCTGAAAGCAGAAGGAACAGACATCACTGCACTTGGACCGCATTCCTTAAGAATGGATCAGTTTCCAAAGCCACTAGTTAGCAAGGACTGTTACACGCAGCATGAGCTACAGAAGCAAAGTGGAAAGAAAATTTCTATGAGACTGCCTGAGTTGCAGAGTGGAGGAAATACAGCAGAAAAGTCATTAACACCAGGCACTAAAAAGATAGAGATGACCCTCTACTTGAAGATTCTTCTTCGTGACATAAAGACTTATCAGTGGAATTTATGGACAGTTCATATACATTTTATGAGCACAGTGACTGAGCATTTCTTCTACTTTTGACAAAAGAACATGTTCTTTTGGACTTTGCCTTTAAGACATAGCCGCCATATAACCCTCAAGTATTTTAAGTACGTTATTGACCTTTACCTAGTAATTGAACTAGTGCTAGACTGTCTACCCACACTTTTTAGCAAGTCTCCCTATCTTGGTAAAATCAAATTAGAGCTTTCTTTACTTCATCCCTGGGTTATTTTGAATCGCTCAGTTCCACTGGTGTAACTGTGTGAAGAAAACACAGTCTAAAGTTGGGGAGCTGATACTGAGGCAGGGTTTCTATGGAGATGCGACGTGAAACTGATTTTCTTGTTTCACTTTTTGTTAATTAGCTGAGAAGCAGAAAGTCTTCCAAGGGCTTGGGATATTTGTCTGAGCTAGAAAGTTACTTTTGGTAACTTTCTAGAAGGAGGAGGGAAGAGTAGAGGCCACTCACCCTGCTTCCTAGTAGTTTGGCATTGGTGGGATTCTTTCTGCTCCAGCCGAGGTAGAAATAAGGATCATGAAGGTCATCATAGCAGAACTTCTAAAACTTGACTGGGTGCATGGATTACCTGGGAAGCTTGTTAAAATGCAGAATCGGATTCAGCAGGTCTGATGAATGGGGTAGGGGTGTACAGAGAGTCTGTACTTTAAGAAGCAACCAGGTGATGATGGTGATGCTAATGGGGCTGGTCCTTTGGGTAGCAAGCGTTCAAAATGCTGATAGCAACAGTCTAAATTATGGCTGCTTTTAAGCTTTTTAAAAAATCTTATTCATTATAAGGATGATGATCGCAAATTCTGAGCAATATCGGAATGAAGCGTATCATGTGACTGTAAGTCGAGGTCGGGGGCTTGATTTACCAATATCGAAATGCCCACATGGCTAAACACACTATAAAATGCACAGCTGGGGGGTTTCTGGGGGGGTCAGTCGGCTAAGCCTCTGCTTCCAGCTCAGGCTGTGATCCTGGGGTTGAGCCCCAAGCCTACTTCTCTCTCTCCCTCTGCCTCTCCCGAGCTTGTGCACTCTCTCTCGTTCTCTCAAATAAATAAATAGAATCTGTATTTTAAAAATAATAAAATGTACAGCAGAAAACCTTAGTGAAACATGCAAGTATCTTAGGTTTTGTTGAACACACACGGGCCATCCTAAATGTAATTTCTGAGGATGTAACTAACAGTGAACAAAGAACAAAAAGTAACAACAGACTTGTTGCTCCTATGGGAGGTAAGGCTTCTTTGGGAAGTGGGTTTGAGGATCACAGATAAAGCATTTGAGGAGCAGCAGCACCTCTTACTAACTCCTGGAAGCCCCATTCAGCCTCATGGTACAACGTCAAGGCTTTCCTGGCTTCCCGCGCCTGTGGAAAGGCTTCTCATACATCCTACGTATTCACCAGGGCTCTCCCTCATGCTTTTCTTCTTCTTCTTTTTTTAAAAGATTTTATTTATTTATTTGACAGACACAGATCACAAGTAGGCAGAGGGGGCGGGGGAGGGAGCAGGCTCCCCGCTGAGCAGAGAGCCCGATTCGGGGCTCGATCCCAGGACCCTGAGACCATGACCTGAGCCGAAGGCAGAGGCTTTAACCCACTGAGCCACCCAGGCACCCCTTGCTTTTCTTTTTTCATCCCACTTATCCATAAGTTCTTCCTTAGTATTTTTCTTTTTTCTTCCAAAATATAGTGCTGCTCATCTGAAAATTATCTTTAAGCAACTGCTTTAAATAGGAAAAAGAAACTTTCCTCAAAAAAATAAAAAATAAAAAACCTACCAGAGAAATTGAATTTCATGAATGCAAAATGCTCTAAGACATTTTCCTCTCATGTTTTATTACAACCAAAAGCCAGGGAGTTCAATCTCCAAATGTCAAAATTGGGGATTTCCAGAGATATTTGACACTTTTCCTGAAAACTTGAAAATCTAATTCCATATATAAACCCAGATGCAGGAATACAAATGTCATGGTACCTTTTATGAAGTGTATTGTTTGACCAAACTCATTTTGAGGTATGCATTACTGAATGTAATTAAGAATCATGCATGATGTTTAAAAACCTCTAAGATGAGGGTCAGCAAACTATAGTCCTTGTCTGGCTCACCACCTGGGCTGTTTTGTTTTTTTTTCCCCACCACCTGGTTTTTATATAGCCTGTGGACAAGAATGGTTTTTACATTTTTAAATGGGTAGGAAAAAAAATCCAAAGAGTATTTTGTGACCCGTAAACTTTATATGAAATTCCAATTTGGGGGATGCTTAGGTGGCTCAGTTGGTTAAGCTGCTGCCTTCGGCTCAGGTCATGATCCCAGGGTTCTGGGATCAAGTCCTACACTGGGCTCCATTCTCAGCGGGGAGACTGCTTCTCTCTCTGCCTCTGTCTGCCACTCTGCCTGCTTGTGTGCTCGCTCTCGCTCTCTCTCTCTGACAAATAAATAAATAAATAAATAAATAAAATCTTAAGGGGAAAAATAAAGAATTTCCAATTCCAGTGTCTGTAAATGAATTTGCTCGAGACTTATGCATTGTCTGGGGCTGCTTTTTCTCTCCAATGGCAGTTGAGAAGTCGCAACACAGAACGTAGGGTTAATGTGATGGGTTGCATGTGCCCCCTCCTGAAATTCCTATGTTGGAGTCCTGACCCCCCAATCCCTCAGAGAGTGATCTTCTTTGGAGACTGGGTCTTTACAGACGTAATTCGGTTAAAATGAGGTCAATGGGGTGGACCCTCATCCAATATGACTGGTATCCTTCTAAGAAGGAAAAATTTGGACACAGACACACATAGAGGGAAGATGATGTGAAGGGACAGAGAGAGAAGAAGGGTATCCACAAACCAAGAAAGGTCAAGCACAGATCTTTCCTTCACAGCTCTTAGAAGGAATTAACCCCGTTAATGCTTTGCTCTTCGACTTCTAGCCTCCAGAAATGGGAGAGAGTCAAATTCTATTGTATAAGCCACCCGGTCTGTGATACTTGGTAATATCAGCCCTAGCAAACTAATACAACCAGCAAAATTTCATATGTTGGCTAATTGAACATAATAAAAAAAAATCATTTCTCTTTGCCATGAGCTGGGAATAACGAACCAGTTGTACGCCATCTTTGATAAAGAGGATTATTAAACAACCTCAACTCAGCACGTCTTGCTTCAAGCCAGGAGGGCAGCAAATTTGTTGCACAAGCTCTATCCATGTAGGGATTCTAAAGGATGGGAGGAGTGAGAGGGGAGAACAGAAAGACAGGTAGAGAATCTCAACTTCATTTTTGAACCTTTCTCAACAGTATGGCACATCTAACACACCATATCACAAGGGCCCAGGCACCCTCCTATAAGACCAAGATCTTTAGAAGCTGCCATTTTTATTAAGACATCATCTCCAGGGGGAGGAGTCAAGATGGCAGAGGAGTAGCTGGCCGAGATGACATGAGGTAGCAGAAGATAAGCTAGATAGCTTATCAAACCATTCTAAACACCTACAAATCCAACAGGAAATCGAAGAGAAGAAGAGCAACAATTCTAGAACCAGAAAATGGACCACTTTCTGAAAGGTAGGACTGGCAGAGAAGTGAATCAAAGCAACGGGAAAATAGACCGCGTGGGGAGGGGCTGGCTCCCGGCAAGCGGCGGAACAATGGAGCACAAAATCAGGACATTTAAAAGTCTGCTCCACTGAGGGACATCGCTCCAGAGGCTAAACCGGGGTGAAGCCCACATGGGGACAGTGTGGCGTCAGGTCCCGCAGGGTCACAGAAGGATCAGAGGTGTCTGAGTGTTGCAGAGCTCGCAGGTTATTAGAGCGGGGAAGCCGGCTACAGAGACAGAGCCGAGGAGTGAGCTCTCAGCTCGGGGTTACCTTGAACTGTAATCCGTGGCATGGGCCACTGCTCTGTGAGTGGGGTCCCCACAAGATCCGGGGAGAACCCCCTGGAAGAGCTCAGGGGTCTGTGGGGTTCAGAGACTCCAGGCGGAGCTGTGTGCCAGAGACAGAGACGCTTGGTCACAGGCTGGGTGAGTTCGGAGCACAGCCAGAGGCCAGGGAGATGGGAGTGATTGAGCACTTTTCTCTGAGGGCGCTCTGAGGAGTGGGGGCCCCTGGGCTAGAGATTGGGAGGCCGCCATTTTCATTCCCGTCCTCCGGAACTCTACGGAAAGCGTTCAGGGAACAAAAGCTGCTGAACATGAACCCAAGCGCATTACTTAGCCTGGCCCCTGGTAAGGGCCATGCAATTCCACCTGGGGCAAAGACACTTGAGAATCACTGCAACAGCTCCCCCCTGCCGAAGATCAACAAGAAATCCAGCCAAGAGCAAGCTCACTTACCAAGGAGAACAGCGGAATTCCAGAGAAGGAGAAAGCAAAGCACGGAATTCATGGCTTTCTCCCATGATTCTTTAGTCTTGCAAAGTTAATTAATTTTTTTAAATTTTATTTTTTTTCTCCTGTTAAATTTTTTTTAACTTTTACCCTTTCCTCTTTTAATATTTTTAAACTAGTTTATCTTAACAATACCTTTCATTAAAAAAATCTTTTTTGAACCTTCATTATTATAGTCACATTTTATCCTTCATTGTATCTAATTTTATTTTTTGTATACATGTAAGGTTTTTTTTTTTTTCTAAAAAATTTGGGGTACAACTTGTTCTAATCAAAATGCACCCTAAATCTAGCACCGGGCTTGTTCTAGTCTCCAGCTCGAGCAAATTTTCTCTACCTTCTTTTTCTTTATTCTCCCAACCAATTTACCCTATCAACTCCTTTTTTTAGAAATTAAAAAAATGTTTTTC
The DNA here is from genome assembly GCF_010015895.1 of Lontra canadensis. Classification (NCBI taxonomy): domain Eukaryota; kingdom Metazoa; phylum Chordata; class Mammalia; order Carnivora; family Mustelidae; genus Lontra; species Lontra canadensis. The sequence continues at coordinate 9,375,918 of NW_022631025.1, read as the reverse complement.
TCATCTTTATAGGCATATTCCATTCCTTCATTGTGTTTACCCTTATATACATTTTTCATTCTTTAAAATTTTGGGAGGTAGTTTCTTCTAAGAGACCAAAATTAAATGGGTGACCCTGTTCTAGTCACCAGTCTAATATATATATATATTTTTTTTTCTTTTTTATATTTTTTCTTTATTTGTTTTCTTTTTTTAATTTTTTTTTTTCTGAACTTCTTTTTATTCCCTTTCTCCACCCCCCCCCAACGATTTGGGGTCTCTTCTGATTTGGTTAAAGCACATTTTCCTGGGGTCTTTGCCACCCTTTTAGTATTTTATTTGCTCCTTCATATATTCTTATCTGGACAAAAGGACAAGGCGGAAAAACTCACCACAAATAAAAAGAACAAGAGGCAATACCGAAGGCTAGGGACCTAATCAATACAGAGATGGGTAATATGTCAGATCTAGAGTTCAGAATGATGATTCTCGAGGTTCTAGCCAGGCTCAAAAAAGCTATGGAAGGTATTAGAGAAACCCTGTCAGATGAAATAAAAGCCCTTTCTGGAGAAATGGAAGAACTAAAATCTAACCAAGTTGAAGTCAAAAAAGCTATTAATGAGGTGCAATAAAAAATGGAGGCTCTTACTGCTAGGATAAATGAGGCAGAAGAAAGAATTAATGACATAGAAGACCAAATGACAGAGAATAAAGAAGCTGAGCAAAAGAGAGACAAACAGCTACTGGACCATGAGGGGAGAATTCAAGAGATAAGTGATACCATAAGATAAAATAACATTAGAATAATTGGGATTCCAGAAGAAGAAAGAGAGATGGGAGCAGAAGGTATATTGGAGAGAATTATTGTAGAGAATTTCCCGAATATGGCAAAGGGAACAAGCATCAAAATCCAGGAGGTGCAAAGAACCCCCCTCAAAATCAGTAAGAATAGGTCCACACCCTGTCATCTAATAGTAAAATTAACAAGTCTTAGCGACAAAGAGAAAATACTGAAAGCAGCCCGGGACAAGAAGTCTGTAATATAGAATGGTAAAAATATTAAATTGGCAACAGACTTATCCACAGAGACCTGGCAGGCCAGAAAGAACTGGCATGATATATTCAGAGCACTCAACGAGAAAAACATGCAGCCAAGAATACTATATCCAGCTAGGCTCTCATTGAAAATAGAAGGAGAGATAAAAAGCTTCTAGGACAAATAAAAACTGAAAGAATTTGCAAACACCAAACCAGCTCTACAGGAAATATTGAAAGGGGTCCTCTAAGCAAAGAGAGAGCCTAAAAGTAGTAGACTGGAAAGGAACAGAAACAATATAGAGTAACAGTCACTTTACAAGCAATACAATGGCACTAAATTCATATCTCTCAATGGGCTAAATGCCCCAATCAAAAGACACAGGGTATCAGAATGGATAAAAAAAAAAACAAAACCCAATATGATGTCTACAAGAAACTCATTTTAGACCCAAAGACACCTCCAGATTTAAAGTAAGAGGGCGGAAAACAATTTACCACACGAATGGACATCAAAAGAAAGCTGGGGTAGCAATCCTTAGATCAATTAGATTTTAAGCCAAAGACTATAATAAGAGATGAGGAAAGACACTATATCATACTCAAAGGGTCTGTCCAACAAGAAGATCTAACAATTTTAAATATCTATGCCCCTAACGTGGGAGCAACTAACTATATAAACCAATTAATAACAAAATCAAAGAAACACATAGACAATAATACAATAATAGTAGGGGACTTTAACACCCCCCTTACTGAAATGGACAGATCAACCAAGCAAAAGATCAACAAGGAAATAAAGGCCTTAAATGACACATTGGACCAGATGGACATCACAGATATATTCAGAACATTCCATCCCAAAGCAACAGAATACACATTCTTCTCTAGTGCACATGGAACATTCTCCAGAATAGATCACATCCTGGATCATAAATCAGGTCTCAACTGGTCAAAAGACTGGAATCACTCCCTGCACATTTTCAGACCACAGCGCTCTGAAGCTAGAACTCAATCACAAGAGGAAATTTGGAAAGAACCCAAATACATGGAGACTAAACAGCATCCTTCTAAAGAATTAATGGGTCAATCGGGAAATTAAAGAAGAATTGAAAAAATTCATCGAAACAAATGATAATGAAAACACAATGGTTGAAAATCTGTAGGACACAGCAAAGGCAGTCCTGAGAGGAAAATATATAGTGATACAAGCCTTTCTCAAGAAGCAAGAAAGATCTCAAATACACAACCTAACCCTACACCTAAAAAAGCTGGAGAAAGAACAACAAAGAAAGCCTAAACCCAGCAGGAGAAGAGAAATAATCAAGATCAGAGCAGAAATCAATGAAATAGAAACCAAAAACAATAGAACAAATCAACGAAACTAGGAGCTAGTTCTTTGAAAGAATTAAGAAAACTGATAAACCCCTGGCCAGACTTATCAAAAAGAAAAGAGAAAGGACCCAAATAAATAAAATCATGAATGAAAGAGGAGAGATCACAACCAACACCAAAGAAATACAATTATAAGAACATATTATGAGCAACTATACACCAGCAAACTTGACAATCTGGAAGAAATGGATGCATTCCTAGAGACATATAAACTACCACAACTGAATCAGGAAGAAAGAGAAAACCTGAACAGACCCATAACCAATAAGGAGATTGAAACAATCCTCAAAAATCTCCAAACAAAAGCCCAGGGCCAGACGGCTTCCCAGGGGAATTCTACCAAACATTTAAAGAAGAATTATTTCCTATTCTCCTGAAACTGTTCCAAAAAATAGAAATAGAAGGAAAACTCCCAAACTCATTTTATGAGGCCAGCATCACCTTGATCCCAAAACTGGACAAGGATCCCATCAAAAAAGAGAATTACAGACCAATATCCTTGATGAACACAGATGCGAAAATTCTCACAAAATACTAGCCAATAGGATCCAACAGTACACTAAAAGGATTATTCACCACGACCAAGTGGGATTTATTCCAGGGCTGCAAGGTTGGTTCAACATCTGCAAATCAATCAATGTGATACAATACATTAATAAAAGAAAGAACAAGAACCATGTGATACTCTTAATAGATGATGAAAAAGCATTTGACAAAATACAACATCCCTTCCTGATCAAAACTCTTCAAAGTATAGGGATAGAGGGCACATACCTCAATATTATCAAAGCCATCTATGAAAAACCCATCGCAAATATCATTCTCAATGGAGAAAAACTGAGAGCTTTTCCGCTAAGGTCAGGAACACAGCAGGGATGTCCATTATCACCACTGCTATTCAACATAGTACTAGAAGTCCTAGCCTCGGCACAGACAACAAAAAGAAATTAAAGGCATTCAAATCAGCAAATAAAAAGTCAAACTTTCACTCTTTGCAGATGATATGATACTATATGTGGAAAAGCCAAAAGACTACACTCCAAATCTGCTAGAACTTGTACAGGAATTCAGTAAAGTGTCAGGACATAAAATTAATGCACAGAAATCAGTTGCATTTCTTTACATCAACAAGACAGAAAAAAGAGAAATTAAGGAGTCAATCCCATTTACAATTGCACCCAAAACTATAAGATACCTAGGAATAAACCTAACCAAAGAGACTAAGAATCTATACACAGAAAACTATAAAGTACTCATGAAAGAAATTGAGAAAGACACAAAGAAATGGAAAAATGTTCTATGCTTATGGATTGGAAGAACAAATATTGTGAAAATGTCTATGCTACCCAAAGCAATCTACACATTTAATGCAATCCCTATCAAAATCCCATCCATTTTTTTCAAAGAAATGGAACAAAAAATCCTAAAATTTATATGGAACCAGAAAAGACCTCAAATAGCTAAAGGAATATTGAAAAAGAAAGCCAAAGTTGGTGGCATCACAATTCTGGATTCAAGCTCTATTACAAAGCTGTCATCATCAAGACAGCATGGTACTGGCACAAAAACAGACACATAGATCTGAACAGAATCTGGAACAGAAAAGAGAGCCCAGAAATAGACCCTCAACTCTATGGTCAACTAATCTTCAACAAAGCAGGAAAGAAAGCTCAATGGAAAAAAGATAGCCTCTTTAACAAATGGTGTTGGGAAAACTGGACAGCCACATGCAGAAGAATGAAACTGGACCATTTCCTCACACCACACATGAAAATAGACTCAAAATGGATGAAGGACCTCAATGGGAGAAAGGAATCCATCCAAATCCTTGAGGAGAACACAGGCAGCAACCTCTTCAACCTCAGCCGCAGCAACATCTTCCTAGGAACATCGCCAAAGGCAAGGGAAGCAAGGGCAAAATGAACTATTGGGACTTCATCAAGATCAAAAGCTTTTGCACAGCAAAAGAAACAGTTAACAAAACCAAAAGACAACTGACAGAATGGAAGAAGATATTTGCAAACAACATATATCAGATAAAGGGCTAGTATCCAAAATCTATAAAGAGTTTAGCAAACTCAACACCCAAAGAACAAATAATCCAATCAAGAAATGGGCAGAGGACATGAACAGACATTTCTGCAAAGAAGACATCCAGATGGCCAACAGACACATGAAAAAGCGCTCCACATCACTCAGCATCAGGGAAATACAAATCAAAACCACAGTGAGATACCACCTCACACCAGTAAGAATGGCTAAAATGAACAAGTCAGGAAATGACAGATGCTGGCGAGGATGCAGAGAAAGGGGAACCCTCCTACACTGTTGGTGGGAATGCAAGATGGTGCAACCACTCTGGAAAACAGCATGGAGGTTCCTCAAAAAGTTGAAAATTGAGCTGCCCTACAACCCAGCAATTGCACTACTGGGTATTTACCCTAAAGATACAAACGTAGTGATCCGAAGGGGCATGTGCACCCGAATGTTTATAGCAGCAATGTCCACAACAGCCAAACTATGGAAAGAACCTAGATGTCCATCAACAGATGAATGGATAAAGAAGAGGTGGTATATAGATATACAATGGAATACTATGCAGCCATCAAAAGAAATGAAATCTTGCCTTTTGTGACAACATGGATAGAACTAGAGGGTATTATGCTTAGTGAAATAAGTCACTCAGAGAAAGACAACTATCATATGATCTCCCTGATACGAGGAAGTGGAGATGCAACGTTGGGGGTTTGGAGGGTGGGAAAAGAATAAATGAAACAAAATGGGATTGGGAGGGAGACAAACCATAAGACTCTCAATCTCTCAAAACAAACTGAGGGTGACTGGGGGGAGTGGAGTAGGGAGAGGGTGGTGGGGTTATGGACATTGGGGAGGGTATGTGATATGGTGAGTGCTGTAAAGTGTGTAAACATGGCGATTCACAGACCTGTACCCCTGGAGCTAATAATATATTATATGTTTATTTAAAAATTTAAAAATTATAAAAAAATAAAACAAAACAAAACAAAAAAGACATCATCTCCCATAGATCGAGGTGGCCTACAGAGAATTTAAAGGGAAAAGATGATAGGACGAGACAGGTTAATTCCATTTTAAAACAGGTTACTAATCTGATCTTCATGTGATCAGAAAACCAGTCAACACTGCTAGTAATAAAAATGGCAAGAACAATGATAATAATCACTGACATTTAGTGAGTACTTTCTGTGTGCCAGGCATCGTCCAAAACATGTGTGTGTATGAATGATCCCATTTAATCATCACAACAACCCTATGAAATAAACAGTATTTTGATCCCCATATAACTGAAAAGTAACTGAAACTTACAGAAGTTAAGTTGCCCAAGGTCACAGAACTGGAAAATGGCACATGTAGGGCACAAGACCGAGGATGCAAGATTCTAAAGCCCAGCCTTTGAACAATGGGCCATCGGGCCAAACTCTTGGTGGCCCCAAGCAATTTTATCTACCTGCAAAAGAGACTGTGGTTTTATCTTTTCCTCTCCATATTGTGCATGACTTTTATTGTGATGCTTTGACATCTTGGGGCCTTGCTGATACTGCAAGGGACTGCCCCTTCCAGAGTCAGCTAATTTCTAGAGATAGCAAATAGGTGCCCTAGTCACACACCTTTCATTTGCAGACCAACCAAAGTCCTATCTCCAATCATCTCCCAATGGAGCTCTCACATTCTGCGTCATTCTCCACCAGCCATCATCACCCACGGGTGAGGTGTCAGACAACCAGAGACACCCACCTTCCCCAGAGCTGGCTGAGAATCTTCAAACTAGCCAATCCTAAGCCTGCTTACACTGCCTTGTCTGTTCCTTTCTATAGGAAACCACAATAAAAGCCCTTCACCCATATTTCCTTCCACCCCTTCTGCCTCATAACTGACCATGGAGTGGCGTGCCCCTTCTCTCGGAAACGGTGACTAAGAAGCTATCTTTTCAATGGCAATCGTCTCCTGATCTGTTGGCCTCACCATGCCTGAATAATAATAAAATCTATATTTAAAACACTCTCATAGCTTCATTACTTCCCACACCCCTATCTTTCAGTCCAGAATACACAGGCCCCAACCTACAAACAGTATGTCACATGATGGTTTCTATGAACCAAAATGCTTGGAAATAAAACCCAAAACAAAATCAAACAAGCAAACAAAAACCTATAAAGCAAGAATTTCATAAAACCTTTCCTGTTTTCTTTCCTAAGACCTAAGCATTCTGGTAGGAAAATGCTGCCCTTCTGGAGTTTTTCATACAAGCCAGTTTCCTGGGAGGCAAAAACAAAGGGAAAAGGGGAGCTTCCTTGCCTGCGTCTTAAACAGGGTTTCTCTTCTGGGGATTAGGATGCCAAACCTAAAATCAGACAGGAGAGCTAAAACAGCCACATTCCTCCCCTCAGCCACCCAGATCATATGTTCCCCAAGAAAAATGTGTGACTGCTGTGGCAAGCCCAGGCAATGCCTCCTCCTGATGCTGCTTGAGTGCATGGTCTGGTTCAGAGCCTTCTCCTGAAGGTCACAGGCTATCTCCACCTTCACCATCAGTATTCATTCACCAAAATACACTCTTATTTATGAGCAAAGCAAATGATTTACCCTCCACCAAAGAAGGGCACCACTTCAAAGAAATGCTGAATCTCTGCCAGCTGATGAGCTCTGGGTAGCTTTCTGCTAAAGGGCACGGAGAGTTGATTGTGTTGTGTATCTGGGCTGGAACAAAGAGGATGCTGGGAAAGCCAGATTGTGCTGGCCACAGTTGTCAAACCCATTCATCTGATGCGAGAAGTTATGGCCAATGACCCTCTGTACTTGTGTGACCAAGGCGAATTCATTCATGCTCCCTTTTCAGGCTGAGTAAACAAGATCCAGCAAAAACTCTGATTTGTGGACATAAACAGTGCCAGGTTAACCAGTAGCTGGTTAGGCATGTGCTTTGGGCACAGCAAAGCAGAGACACCAAAATAAAGAGCTTCCTAAGGGGGGAAAAATCCCAAATTTTTAAATTTTCCTTACATTTACTTTGAAAGTTAATTTTGTTTTAATTTTGAATTATGTATGGGGAAGTAGGGAGGGGAAATTTTTTTTTTCAGAGCTTTGGATCGCTAAACCTTCATTTAAAATGGACTCAAAGTCAGGATCAAGGCACGACTTTCAGTTCTTCTGCTTCTTAAGGCCACTGGTTCTTGGGATAAATCAGAAATGTCAGATAGCCTTAAAAGAGTTAAAATAAGGGTCTCTTTTGTGCTTACTGCCAAAAGGGCGGGGGATTTGAGCTAGACTCTGCCTGTGGACTCAACAGGAGTGGTTCACAGCGGCAGTCAGATCTCATCAGGACACACACTTTCCCACACATAGTAGAACACCCACTCAGGACCGTGAAGGGAGTTCTAATCCCAGCAGAGGCAGGGAAAGGCCCATTGTCATCAAAACCCTAATCATCCCTGTACCATGACAGACACTAGCCCTGCGAAACACCTGCCAAGCTCCCAGTCCAAGGGAGTTTTTCACACACCAACAGATGATCCTTCCCAGTTCTCAGTTCCAAGGAAAACAATCCATAATAATAGCAGAGCAGGAGTCCAGATTGCAATATCTAAGGGAGAAAAGGAAGACTGTTTCGCCCACCGTTTTTAGGAGGCTCTTCACCTAAGTGAGTGAAATAATGAAAACCCAAGATCTTTGCTTCTTTCTCAAATTTCATTCAGCTCCAAGGGACGCTGATTTGTGACCGTGCAGCTATACGAAATTCCTCTCTAAGCCACTAGAGGGAAATCTAACCCACCTGACCAGACCTTGTTTCTTTTCTTTTCTTTCTTAAAAAATAATCATCATAGGACCCCAATTTTAAGGTTCTAGGAAATGTTGAGACATTACCTTGTTCCCTCCTTTCCATGCCTGCCTATGTTTAAAAGTTATCTGAACCTACGCCGTCCTGGAGACGTGTAGAAGAGCACAGATGAGCCATCTTCACGGGGCAGGCGCCTTCACAGTGGAGAAATTGCTCTAACGGTCGATCGGAATCTCTTAAAAAGTTCAGCTTGAGTTTATTTCATCAAATTACATATTCAGTAGTTATGGAGAACAGCTGGTCATCTTTCTCTGCATCATGTTAGTCTTTAAATTCCTGAAGACCTTCAGAAGGTCATGCCTCTCTGGCAAGCAAAATGAGCCCCCTCTTCTTCTTGGCCACAAAACGCACGTTTTCTTTTAACCACGTGTTTCTTTTCTAAACTCTCTACATCACCCCACCCTCCTCCATATTTTCAAATGACAGCAAATACAGACTCAACTAAAAGGCAAAAAAGAGAATGAAATATTTCCTTATCTTTCTCTTCATGTGTGGCTATGAATAAATCTCTGGGCAGATTTTCTTTTTAAATAAGAACATAATGTTTTTGATGCATATTAAGTATGAATCCAAAATCATGTGTGTGTATATACATATGTGCATATATGTATATACTTTTACAAGCATAGACACACGTACATCCATAAGCATATACATATATACACATACACATATATACATTTTCATCTCGTCCTGAGAATTGAATATCTGAGTATCCATTATGTGTCTTTTCGGAATTCCATGGTCTCTAGCTCTGCTATTTTATATATATATATATATATATATATATATATATATATAT